>NW_006408600.1:6164585-6165201 GCF_000296735.1 Chrysochloris asiatica | reverse complement strand
GTTGCTGTGATTCTGAGGGCTATGCCACTGGTATTTTAAATGACCAGAAGGGTGACTCATGGTGACAGGTTAAAGATGAGATTCCAGGCAAAGACAGACTAGGAAGAAAGAGTGACGAACTTTTTAGGAATCACTAGTCACTGAAAACCTTATGAATAGCAGAGAAAGACTGTCAGATACAGAGCCGGAAAACAAGACCCTCAGGTTTGAAGGCACTCAAAATGCGACTGGTGAAGAGATGCTTCCTCAAAGCAGAGTCGAGCATGATGACGTCAATAGAGTTAAGCTCATGGCAGAAAAGCTATAGACCCTTCATTTGCTGATGGGCCACAACTCAAAATGAAAAGAAACATCTGTAAACATCCATTGAAAATCGGAACATAGAATGTACTAAGTATGAATCTGGGAAAATTGGAAGTTCTCAAAAATGAAATGGAACTCATCAACATCAATATCTTAGGCATTAGTGAGTTGAAGTGGACTGGTATTGGCCATTTTGAATCTGACAACCACATGGTTTACTATGCAGAGGATGACAAATTGAAAAGGAATGGTGTTGCATTCATCGTCAAAAAGAACATATCCAGATCAGTCATGAGGTACAATGCTGTAAGTG
>NW_006408600.1:6163347-6164485 GCF_000296735.1 Chrysochloris asiatica | reverse complement strand
AAAGTCATTGAGAAGACAAGAAAGACAGAAAAGATCAAACTGCATGACAGAAGAGACACTGAAATTTGCTATCCAGGGTAGAGATGTTAAAACAAATGGAAGAAATGAGGAGGTACAAGAGCTGTACAGAAAATTTCAAAGGTCACCTTGAGAGAACAAAGTCAAATGATACAAAGAAATGTGCAAAGATCTGGAGTCAGAAAACCAAAAGGGAAGAACACACTAAGCATTTCTCAAGCTGGGGAAACTGAAGAAAAAAATTTAAGCCTCGCTTTTCATTATTGAAGGATTCCATGGGTAAATTGGAGTCCTGGTGTTGCACTGTGGGTTAATCCCCCTGACTGCAAAGCCATATTAACTGCAAGTTTGGTGGTTCAAGCTCACCAGCTGTTCCTTAGAAACCATATACAGGGTCGCTATGGGTTGGAACCTACTCAGTGGCACTTATCAAAAACATGGGCAAATTATAGAACGATGCAAAAAGCATCAAAATAAAATGGAAGGAGTATGCAGAATCACTGTACCAAAGGAAAATGGTTGATGTTCAACTGTTTCAAGAGGTAGCATATGATCAAGAGCCAATGATACTAAAGGAACAAGTCCAAGGAGCATTGAAGGAATTGGCAAAGAACAAGGCACCACAGTTATTCAACCTGTATGCTGAACAAATAATCCGAGAAGTTGGTTTATATGAAGAAAAATGTGGCATCAGGATTGGAGGAAGCCTCCAATATGCATATGCTACAACATTGCTTGCTGAAAGTGAAGAGAACTTAAAATAATTACAGATGGAGATTAAAGACCAAAGCCCTCGCTATGGATTGCATCTCAATATAAAGAAAACAAAAATCCTCAATACTGGATCAATAAACACAACATTCTTATCAATGGAGAAAAGATTGAAGTTGTCAAGGACTTCATTCTTTTTGGATCAACCATCAACACTCCTGGAAGAAGCAGCCAAGACATCAAAGGACATATTGTATTATGAAAATGTGCTGCACAAAACCTTTCTAAAGTGCTGAAAATCAAAGATATCAGTTTGAGGATTAAGGTAAGCCTGTCCCAAGCCATGGTATTTTCAATAACTTCATATGCATGTGAAAGCTGGACAATGAATAAGGAAGACTGTAGAAGA
>NW_006408600.1:6162040-6163247 GCF_000296735.1 Chrysochloris asiatica | reverse complement strand
GTATTGCTCATTACTGGTGATTAGATTGCAAAGGTTGGGAGCAAACAGGAAGGACCAGAAGTTGGAAAATATGGTCTTGGTGATAGAAATGATGCTGAAGAATGCATGACAGAATTCTGCAAAACCAATGATTTGTTCATTTCAAATACCTTCTTTAGACAGCATAACATGGACTTCGCCAGATGGAACACATAGAAATCAAATTGACTACATCTGTGGAAAGAGAAGATGGAAAAGCTCCATATCATCAGTTTAAACAAGACAGGGGCAGACTGTAGAACAGTCCATCAATTACTGATATGCAAATTCAAACTGAAGCTGAAGAAAATGAAAACAAGTCCCCGAGAGCCAAAATATGACCTTGAATTTAACCCACCTGAATCTAGAGATCATCTGAAGAACAACTTTGATACATTAAACACTAAGGACCAAAGACTAGAAGAGTTGTGGGATGACATCAAGAACATCATAAATGAAGACAGCAAAAAGTCATTAAGAAGACTAGAAAGACGGAAAAGTTCAAAATGGATGTCAAAAGAGACTCTGAAACTTGCTCTCCAGCATAGAGATGCTAAAGCAAATGGAAGAAATCAGGAGGTCCAAGAGCTGAACAGAAAATGTAAAAAATCAGCTTGAGAAGATAAAGCAAAATAATATAATAAATTATGCAAAGATTTGGAATCAGAAAACCAAAAAGGAAGAACAGGGTCAGCATTTCTCAAGCTGGGGGAACTGAAGAAAAAATTCAAGGCTCGACTTTCTTTATTGAATGATTCTCTGGACAAATTATTGAATGGTGCAGAATGCATCAAGAAAAGATGAAAAGAATACACAGAGTCATTGTATCAAAAAGAAATGGTTAATTTTCAACCATTTCAAGAGATACCATATGATCAAGAGCCAATGATACTCAGGGAGGAAGTCCAAAGTGCATTGAAGGAAATCTTTCCAGAAAGTGAGGCAGTACAGGAGGCACTCACTCATCTCTGCCAAGAAATTTGGAAGACAACTATCTGACTGACTGATTGGAAGAGATCCATATTTGTGCCTATTCCAAAGAAGGGTGACCCAACGGAATGTGGAAATCATTGGACAATCTCTTTGATATCTCAAGAGAGTAAAGTTTTGCTAAAGGTAATACAGAAATGGCTACAATCACACACTGACAGAGAAATTCCAGAGGTTCAAGCTGGATTCAGAAGAGGCC
>NW_006408600.1:6157354-6158617 GCF_000296735.1 Chrysochloris asiatica | reverse complement strand
GTAGAAGAATTGATGCATTTGAATTATGGCGTTGGAGGAGAATATTGAAAGTGCCATAGGCTGCGAAAAGAACAAACAGATCAGTGTTGGAAGAAGTGCAACTAGAGTGCTCCTTGGGGCCAGGATGCCCAAGCTTCATCTCTCATACTTCAGATATATTGTCCAGAGGGACCAGTTGCTGAAGAAGGATATCATGTTTGGTAAGGTGGAGGGTCATAGAAAAGGAGGAAGACCCCTAGAAAGATGGATTGACAAAATGGCAGTATCAATGAGCTCAAGTATGACAACAATTGTGAGGTTGGCCCAGGATTGGGCAGTATTTTTTTCTCTTGTGTATAGGGTCACTTTGCGTCGATACTGACTTGATGATACCTAATAACAATAACAACAATGTCACTCAGCATAATGTCCTCAAGCTTCATCCATGTTATGCGATGCCTTGCAGCTTCCTTATTATTCTTCAAGGTAGCAAATATTCCATTGTGTTATGTACTAAAATTTGTTTATTCATTTTTCCGTTGGTGGGCACTTAGGCTGTCTTGATATTTTTGATGTTATGAAGACTGTTGCTATGAATCTTGGCGTGCATATATCTAGTCATGTTATGGCTTATATGTATTGTGGATACATAAAAGGTAAGTACTAGAATTGCTTGATCATAACATATTTCTATTCCCAACTTTCTGAGAAAGTGCGATATTGTTTTCCAAAGTGGTTGGACCATTTTGCATTCCCACCAGCAATGTAGGAGAGCCACAGTCTCTCCACATCCTTATCAGTATTTATTGTCCTTAGCTTGTTTGAACGTCACTATTATTGCTGGTGTGAGATGATATTTCACTGTTTTGTTTTGCTTTTTTTATTTACATCTCTCTAATGGTTTGATAGAATTCTGCAAAATCAATGATTTGTTCGTTTGAAATTGCTTCTTTAGACGGCATAAGAGATGACTATATACATGGACCTCACCAGATGAAATACATAGAAATCAAATTGACTACATATGTGGAAAAAAGATGATGGAAAAGCTCCACTTCATCAGTCAAAACAAGGCCAAAGGCAGATTGTGGAACAGACCATGAATTGCTCACATGCAAATTCAAATTGAAGCTGAAGAAATGAAAACAAGTCCATGAGAGCCAAAATATGACCTTGAATTATCCCACCTGAATTTAGAGATCATCTGAAGAACAGATTTGGTACATCAAACACCAAAGACCAAAGACCAGAAGAGTTGTGGGATGACATCAAGAACATCATACA
>NW_006408600.1:6154035-6155838 GCF_000296735.1 Chrysochloris asiatica | reverse complement strand
GCAAACATGCCATCTTGAGGACTGAGGTGCCCCTGACCTAAGCCATGGTATTTTCAATAACCTCATATGGATGTGAAACTGGACAGTGAATTCAGAAGACTGTAGAAGAATTGGTGCTTTTGAGTTATGGTGCTGGAGGGGAATATTGAAAGTGCCATGGGCTGCCAAAAGAACCAATAGATCTGGTTTGGAATAAGTGCAGCCAGAAAGCTCCTTAGAGGCCAAGATGGCCAAACTTCGTCTCTTATACTTTGGACATATTGTCAGGAGGGAACAGTCTCTGGAGATGGATATCATATTTGGTAAGGTAGAGGGTCAGAGAAAAAGAGGATGACCATCAATGAGATGGATTGACCAAGTGGCAGCATCGATGGACTCTAGTGTGGCAATAGTAGTGAGGTTGACTCAGGATCATGTAGTTTTTTACTCTGTTGTGCATAGGGTCACTATGAGTTGGTTCTGACTCGATGGCACCTAACAACACCAATGGCTAATGAAGGTGAATATTTCTTCATATGTTTGTTGGTTGCTCAAACCTCTTCCTTGATGAAGTGGCTGTTCATTTCCTGTGCCCATTTTTTAATTGGGTTATTTCTCTTTTTCTTGTAGAGGTTTTGTAGTTGCCTATAGATTTTAGAAAGTAGTCCCTTATCTGGTATGTTCTTGCGAAAGTTCTTTTCTCATTTGGGCTCCCTTTTTACTTTTTGTGACATCCTTTCTAATTTTTAGAATGTTCCAAACATCTATTTTGTCTTCTTTTTTTGTGTGTCATTTTCTCAATGTTTGGTAGTTGGTGTGTTGCCTGTATTGTTGTTGTTAAGTGCCGTTGTGTCAGTTCTGACCCAAAGTGACCCTGTATATGGTGTCTTTGGAGTGGCTGGTGAGTTTGAACCATCAACCTTGCAGTTCAAGTGGCTTTGCAGTCTAGCATATTAGTGCCACATCAGGACTGCCCTGTATTGTTGATGTTGTTAAATGCCATCAAGTCTGTTCCAACCCATAGCGATCCTGTACAGGATTTTTGAGAAGCAGCTGATGAACTTGAACCACCAACCTTGCAGTTTAAATGGCTTTGCAGTCTGGCGCATTAACCCACAGCACCATACCAGTACTCTTGTACTTAAATTTGTATTGTTGTTGTTAAGTGTCACCGAGTTGATTCTGACCCATAGCGACCCTGTACAGGGTTTCCAAGGAGTAGCTGTTGAGCTTGAACCACTGACCTTGCAGTTCAAATGACTTGCAGTCTGAGGCATTAGCCCACAGTGCCACAGAGCCATTAAATTTGTCCTTATTTTTCCATTGATGACCTTTAATATTTTGGGATTCACGTTTAGGTCTTTAATCCATGCTGAGTTGGTTTTTGTATATGGCATGAGGTAAACGTCTTGTTTCAATCTTTTGCATATCAATTTCCAATTCCACCAGCACCATCTGTTGAAGAGACTGTCTTCCCCATGCAATGTACTTTGGCCCTTTGTTAAAGATCAGTTGGCTGTATATGGATGGGTTAAGGGTTCATTAGTTTTTAGCATCACTGCTTTGTGAATAAAAAAAAAAAAAAATCAGGTTTCTAGTTAAGATGAGGATTTTTCTTATTATTAACATTTTTTTAGGTTAGTTTAAGAAGACTTTTTGAAGACATAAATATGTAGAGGTAATGAAGTATGATCAGTCAACTGTATGTCTTTCAACATGTAACTGATGTTCTTGAATATTTTGTTTCAAATGTTTGATAGACAATGAAGAATTGTTCATACAGAAATACCAGTCTTCTTGAAACATATTCAAACAAATGGGAAC
>NW_006408600.1:6144612-6153935 GCF_000296735.1 Chrysochloris asiatica | reverse complement strand
ATACAGAAATACCAGTCTTCTTGAAACATATTCAACAAATGGGAACATTCTGTATACAGGTGACGCCAATTAATAACATATTTGAGAGACATTGAATTGTACTTCACACCATTTTTTTTTTTTTTTTTTTTTTTCTTTTTTTCTTTTACATCTTATTGCTGGTATTATGTACTAGATACAGTGTTGCAGCCTGGTGTGGAGTCATAGGCTAAGCACGTGACCTCAAGGTGTGTTTGAACTACAAGGTCAGTGGTTTAAAATCACCATCCGCCCTTTGGAAACCCTATACAGGGTTGCTTTGAGTCGGAACCAATTCAACGGCACACAACAACAATAAAAACAACAATGTTGTAGCACATACTTTACTTATGTTTCCATGCTTAGATGTTCTCTAACACATTCAAAGTTCATTTTTGTAAAGATACTGATAATAAAAACAATAATGAAAATGAACTACAAGAGATATTTATTCTACTTATTCCTGAACTGATTTGTCAAAGGACTTGTCAGAAGGAACTCAGTTGTAGTTAGTTGGATACTACCTGTAATATTTAGATGCCTGAATAGGGTTTCTGAGGAGCAGTTTGAACTGTTCAGTGCAGATCCTACAGCACCACACAAGGAGTTCTCACCAGGATTACTTGGTGCTAAGTTAATTATTGTTGTTGTCAGGTGCCATCGCGTCGGAACCGACTCATAGCGACCCCATGCACAGCAGAACGAAACAATGCCCGATCCTGGGCCAACCTCACTACCGCTGCCACACTTGACACCATCAATGATGTCACCTGGGTGATCCATCTCGTTGGGGGTCTTCCTCTTTTTCTCTGACCCTCCACCTTACCCAGCATGACATCCTTCTCCAGCGACTGTTCTCTCCGGACAATGTGTCCAAAGTATGAGAGACGAACCTTAGCCATCTTGGCCTCCAAGGAGCACTCTGGTTGCACTTCTTCCAAAACAGATCTATTGGTTCTTTTGGAAGTCCATGGCACTTTCAGTATTCTCCTCCAATACCACAACTCAAAGGCATCAATTCTTCTACGATCTTCCTTATTCACTGTCTAGCTTTCGCATCCATATGAGGTTATTGAAAATACCATGGCTTGGGTCAGGCGCACCTTAGTCCTCAAACTGACATCTCTGCTCTTCAATACTTTAAAAAGTTCCTGTGCAGCAGATTTGCCCAATGCAATACGTCATCTGATCTCTTGACTGCTGCTTCCGCGAGTGTTGATAGTTGATTCAAGAAGAATGAAGTCCTTGACAACTTCAATTTCTTCTCCATTGATAAGAATGCTGTTTATTGGTCCAGTGGTGAGGATTTTTGTTTTCTTTACATTGAGTTGTAATCCATACATAAGGCTGTGCTCTTTGATTTTCATCAGTAAATATTTTAAGTCCTCTTCACTTTCAGCAAGCAAGGTTGTATCATCTGCATATCTCAGGTTGTTAATAAGTCTTCCTCCAATCCTGATGCCATGTTTTTCTTCATAGAACCCAGCTTCTCGTATTATTTGCTCAGCATACATATTGAACAAGAATGGTGAAGGAACACAACCCTGTCGCAAATAACAAATAATTCCTGCAGTATCCCGTTGGTACTCACATACCTAGGGATCAAAACAAAAGAAGAGAAATAACTCTTACTCTTACTTATCTCAAAAACTGTGAGAAGAAACATACAAAATATTAGAATTTTTTTTAAAAGGGTGTTTTATATTTTGGATCAAATAATTTTCTAGTATCTAGTTGTATTTCTAATGTACCTTGACTTGGTTGAAGGAAGTAAGCACCCTGTTTTAGGTAGCTGTTATAATGAGGAGAATCTTGTAGTGTATCCTCCACCATCTAGTGAACCCGTCCTCCATTATGTCCACAAATTGGAGAGCTTTCCATGGTAAGTAGTCACTTTGTATCCATTGTCCTCTGTGCTACCTAAGGAAACGTTCAGGCTGTGATGGATATCTTCATGTTACCATGTGCAATTGCATATGTCATCTTTGTTGCAAAATATAAATGTAAGGGCTGCTAGGCATTGGAATAATAGATGCCTGCACTTACTTAAGTGGAAGACAGGTAAAAGAATGTGTACTTAAATTGCTTTTATTTTTCTTGGTTATTTCAAGGCCAGAAAAAAATTTCCCTTGCTAATCCTGAATGAAATGCAGGAGAAAGATGAGTTTTTTTGCTTCCATGAAGATTGAAAGCTTCAGAGACCTTATACAGGATAGTTATGAGTCAGAACCAACTGATGGCACTTAACAACAACAAATGATAAAAAGATTCCTGGTGTGGTGCTGTTGGATAAGCAATGAATTGTTAACCACAAGGTAAGTGTTTCAAATCCACCAGCTGCTCTTAGGAAACCTTACACAGAGCAGCTATGAGTTGGAACTAATTCAATGGCACTTACCAAAAAAATTATAAAAAAACATGCAAACAAACAAAAAATACATATTTTCCCCAAGGAAAGCAAACATTTAAGCATTAAAAAGCAAAAAACAAAAATCAAAAAAACAGAATAATCTTAGAATTAATTTGTCTGACTTTTCAGCCTTGTTCTAGAGAAGTTATTCTGATTAAAAAGGAACTATATATGGAAATTTCAGCAATTCAATTTCAAAATCTCAAATATTTGAGGTTTTAAGAGTGAAAATTTTACCTCTTGTCATCATAGGTATAAAACAAGTAAGGATTTTATTACCTATTATTTATTTGTGTAGCAGTTCATGGTTAATTTTATGATAAGGGATCTTTATTTTAACATTTGAGCAAAATTAGCCAATTTACTTATCAGTAGCTGAGCAGATTGGGTAGTGTGTAGATGAATGCTGGATAAGGCAGAGAGAGACAGTTAGATCTCAGGTTCTTTAACTAGGTGGTTTAAAATTAGTGTCCTGTATCAGAATACTTTGTTTTAATACAAACAAACAAAAAGACCACTCTACATACTAAAAAACAAGATTTACAGGAGCTCCTTATTCTCTAAAACTTGTTCTTAAGATATAACTATGAAATACCTTGTTTTACCAAATGTGATGCTTTTATGTACTTGGCATATATTGACAGTGCTAGATGGTGGTGAAAAGGATGATGAAGATTATTGAATCTTGGAAACTTGATTTGAATCAATTGTAGTTTTTAAAGGAAATTTTAGACTGGTTTACTTAGTGTTAAAATAGTCAGGGAGTCCTGGTTTGGCGCTGTGGGCTAATATGTCAGACTGCAAAGTTGTTTGAACTGCAAGATCGGTGGTTCAAGCTCACCAGCTTCTCCTTGGAAACCCTATGGTCTCCATGGGAATCAACTTGATGGCACTTAACAACAACAATAACAAAAAAATGGTCAGAATAGCCATAATCTCAGGGTTATTTTAAACAGAGATTATTTTTATCTCTCTAGTACTGTCACTTTTTGAAAGTTTTTTAAATCACTGTCTAACAGTTAATATGTTCTTTTGCTGGGTAATAGCATTTGCTTATCTTGCCTTAGTTGTTTAGAAATATGAAGTTTTCAAAGTTAACCTTATTTATTACTTGAAAGTGACCTAGATAATAAGAAGAGAAGCCATTAAGCCAAGGCTTCTAAGAGCATCTCTTTACTTCACTGATTATGATCTTCATTAAAATAACCATGTTTGAAACTAAGTATTGTATATGGTGCCTTAGAAAACTTAGTCACTTGATGAATGCATGATTAAATAATCTTAACATATGGCTGCATATTAATTCAATAAAATGATTTCTAAATATTAATGTTTGTATCACCACATTTATAAAATTATGGCTTTAGAAATACTATAGACTGAATTGTGTACCCCCAAAGGAAGTGCTGTTAAACCTAATTTCAATTTCTGTGGTTATAATACCATGTGGGAATGGGTTGCGTTTGTTATGTTTAAAGAGACACGATTAGTGTAGGGTGTCTTATATCCTTCTTTTTTGAGATATAAAAGAGATTAAAAATCAAGAGAGAGATGGGGGAAGTGAGATGCCAAAGCACATGCAGGTTTCCCAGGAGAAGAAGTTCAGACAAGACAAGGACCGTCTTCCAAAGCTGGCAGAGAAAGAAAGCCTTCCCCTGCAGCTGTCACCTGAATGTGGACTTTTCGTCACCTAACTGAGAAAATTCATGCTCAAACCATCCACTTGTAATATTTCTGTTAAAGCAGCACTAGATAACTAAACAGGGAGGCCCTAAAGGATAATATAGATATACTGTAAATGCAGTAGTATCTTTGCTATGTAAGAAATGGTTTCCTTCTTTTTTTTCACTTCCTCAAAATTAAACAATAATTTTTCAATAGTAATTTCTTTACTTCCTTTTCTCTAGGGTAAATATATTATTAGTTAAGCTTCAACAGCACAGTCTGTTCATCTGAAGGTTTTGTTTCTTTCCCCTCATATCCAAGTACCTTAAGTTTTAGTAGAGTATATAGGTTCCCAGGAGGCATGTACTGCTTTACTACCGATCTTGTCTGTGTTGCTTCGAAGAATTAAAAACAATTGGTGCAAGACAAATTAACAAAGACTCACTTGTGCTGAGATTATGAAATGAAACCCAACTAGGCTTAACAGTTATCATATATGACCTGCATTAATCAGCATGCCATTTCATTAGCCTGAGAAAGCAGCTTTCCTTCCTCTGAAGTTATAATTAATGGCAAAATCATTTAATGTGATCTCGTAGGAAGGATTTTCCATAAATCCAAACTATTCACAATAAAACTGAAAACCATCTTTGCTCTCCCTTAAAAGAAAACCCCAATGGGAATACAGGAGCAGAATATCTTATCCACAATGAGCCTTCTATAATCTGATCAATTGTTCACTTCTCAAAATGTTGAATTGTCTCCACACCTGATAAGGTACTTAGCTTCTTTTATTTCCTAATAGTCTCTAAAGTATTGGTTACACATGTGTGAAACATTCTTAGTTTATCATGATACTGGAAGTCTAACATTACAAGCTATGAATATATTGTAGATACCAGAGAGAATCATTCCATGACCATTTGACCATCTTAGAAAGGCAATGGTTTCTTTACAAAGGCATAAAAAATGTAAGATCTTGCTACAAAATATCACCAACTTTCTTTTCTTCCCCATGATATGGAAAACTTTTGTTGAATGCTCAAATAAAATACATAATGCCAAGATCAAACAATAAGCAATCCTTTCCAAGGATGTAGCTATTTAAAAACATTGAATTAAGAAGTCATTTTCAATACTATACCCTGAAATATTCTTGCAGCCAAACTACAGTTTGGCTTAACTAACAAAATGCTCTCCCTTGAGCATTATTTCATCTTAATAAATAAATACATGGGATCAAAGTGGCAATAGAAACTCTAAAGATGAGATAAGAACCTTAGGGGGGCAGAAAGCTTTATACTAATGAGAAGGAAACAACTCAGAAAAGGAAGATGAGAATGGTTGTACAATCCAAAGAATGCAATCAAAGAAGAAATTGCTGAATTGATGTCTGCTTTGCTTTACATAGTGTTGTTGTCATGTGTTGTCGACTCCTAGTGGCCTTGCATAGGGTTTCAAGGTGTGCTTGTTGTTGTTGTTAGGTGCCATAGAGTCAGTACTGACTCATAGTGATCCCATGCAAAACAGAACGAAACGATGCCGAGTTCTGGGCCAACCTCACAATTGTTATGCTTCAGCCCATTGATGCTGCCACTTTGCCAATCTATCTTGCTGAGTATCTTCTTCTTTTCTTTGACCCACCACCTTACCAAACAGGATATCCTCCTCCAGAGACTGGTCCTTACTGACAATATGTCTGAAGTATGAGAGACAGAGTTCTGGCCATACTGGCCTCCAAGGAGCACTCTGGCTGCACTTCTTCAAACACAGATCTGTTTGTTCTTTTGGAAGAAAATGGCACTTTCAATATTCTCCTCCAACACCATAACTCAAATGCATCAATTCTATGATCTTCCTTATTTGATATCCAACTTGTGCATGCATATGAGGTTATTGAATATACAATGGCTTATGTCAGGCACCCTTAGTCCTCATGCTGACATCTTTGCTCTTCAACACTTTAAAAAGGTTTTGTGTTGCAGATTTGCCCAGTACAATACACTGTATGATTTTTTGGCTGCTTCTTCTATGAATGTTGATGGTTGTTCCAAGAAAAATGAAGTCTTTGGTAACTTCAATCTTTTCTCCATTGATAAAAACGTTATTTACTGGTACAGTGGTGAGAATTTTTCTTTTCTTTACATTAAGATGCAACCCATACTGAGCTCTTTGATCTTTATTAGTAAGTATTTTAAGTCTTCTTCACTTTCAGCAAGAAAGGTTGTATCATCAGCATGTCGAAGGTTGTTAATGAGTCTTCTTCCAATTTTGATGCCATGTTTTTCTTCATATAACCCAGCTTCTCAGATTATTTGCTCAGCATACAATTTGAATAAATATGGTGAAAGAATACAACCCTGTCACAGGGAACTGTTGACCTTGTGGTTTGCAGTTCAGTGCTGATCCTACAGTGCCAGACCAGGAGTGCTCTGTACATATTAACAACAACAAAATAAATAAATAATTGGAAGTAGCTATTTTTATAAATGATCAAATTACTCTGATAATATATTTCTCTACTGAAAGTCACTTTTTGCTTTTTCTACTAAGTTGATAAAAGTTTTTTTCAATACTAGAATTTTAAAATTCTAAAACTAAATCTCAAACTTTTCTTTCTATTGTACAAGGTAGGAAGAATTGCAAAAATTTAAAAATCATAATTACAGCTATTTTCTTAGTAAGTTCCACTATCTTTATACTGAATTATAATAATCTTTTAATATATTATTCTTATTTTTATTACAGTGTCTAACAAATAGAAATAAGCATTAGGCATCCTAGATTTACTATATTGGATCTTTTGATTTTTGCACCAAGTTAGTTTTAGAACATAAATATATTTTAATAAACTATATTGATAAACAAATATAGTAACTATAATAGCCCCCATAGATAAATATGTATTACCATATTGTGTTTTAAAATGCCAGTGAATAAAAGTGCAACTATACTAAAATTATATGCCATTTTGTTTTGCCTTTTAAAATTTTGCTTCTTACAAATATGCACCTTGCAAAAGTAAATTTTGTAGAGAATAATGTAAAAATTGTCATAGGGAAAATGTTTTAGGGTGATTTAAAAGAATGGTCTAGCAAAACATTCAAGTGCTATAACAATTAATCAAGTCTATTTCTTTATATTGTGCATTGTGGAGTCCGTTCCAAGTCATAATCTTCTGCAGTACATTTGGTGGATTTTAACCTCTGATCCTGCGGTCCACAGCCCAATATGTAACCCAGTTTGCCATCACAAGGACTTCCTCTGTTACTGTCTTTGTTTTTTATTTTTTAAAGAGCCCTGGTGTGGCACTGTAGGATAAGCACTGGATTAGTAACCACAAGGTGGAAAGTTCAAGTCCACCAGCTTCTCTTGGAAACCCTATACAGAGTCACTATGGTTTGGAATTGACTAGACAGCATACAACAGTGAAAAATGTCTTTTTATTCAGTCAGTTTCAAAATTATTCTACAATTCATTTTTTCACTCAATAGAGATACATACTAGAGAGATGCTCACAAAAGGTGATTCTTAGGGGAATAACAAAATAAGTCTAATAATTCATTTTCCCTATTATCATTATCAAAAAGAACATTTCAGTCAATATCTATCTTGAAGTATAATGCTGTCTGTGACAATATCAATACAAATGCAAAAAGGACCAGTTAATACCGCTATTATTCAAATTTACATACCAACTACGAAAGCAAGTTATGATGACATTGAAAAATTCTACCAACTTCCTTAGCCTGAAATTGATCTAACATGCAATCAAGATGTATTGATAATTACCTGTGATTACATTGAGAAAGTTGCAAACAAAGAGGGATCATCAGTAGTTGGAAGATATGGCCTTGGTGACAGAAATGATGCTGGAGATCCCATGAGAGAATTTTGCAAGACCAATGACTTATTCACTGGAAGTACCTTTTTTTTTAACAACATAAAATACAACTTTACTCATGGATCTCACCTGATGTAATACATATAAATCAAATTGACTACATCTGTTGGAACAAAGGTGGAAAAGCCAAAACAAGGCCATCTATGAAACAGATTATTTATTGTTGTTGTGTGCCATGGAGTCAGTTCTCATAGCGACCCTATACAGCATTTCTGAGGCTGTAAATATTTATGGGAGCAGAAAGCCTCATCTTTCTCCCATGAAACAGCTGGTAGTTTCAAACTGCTGACCATGAGATTAGTAGCCCAATTCGTAACCACTACACTTTTATTGATTGCTTATATGCAAATTCAGGCTGAAGATGAAGAAATTTTAAATAAGTCCATGAGAGACAAAATATTACCTTAAACATATCTCACCTGAATTTAGAGATCATCTCAAGAATGTATTGGATGTAATAGACCTAATGATCAAAGTTGTGGATGAAATCAATAACAACAAAGAGGAAGAAAGCAAAAGGTCATAAATAGGATAAGAAAAAAGAAAAAGATCAAAATGGAGGTTAGAGGAGACTCTAAACCTTACTAGTGAAAAAAAATGAGAACATGAAAGATCTCAACAGAAAAGTTCAAAGGGTAGTTCAAGAAGACAGTCAAATATTGTAATGAAATGTGCAGCGACACGGAGTTAGAAAACCAGTAGGCAAGAACACGCTAAAATTTCTGAAGCTGAACAAACTGAAGAAAAAATTCAAGCCTCAACTTGTAATATTGAAGGATTCTATGGACAAAATATTGAATGATGCAAAAAGCATTAAAAGATGGAAGGAATATACAGTGCCACTGTACTAAAAACACATAGTCAATGTTCAGCCATTTCTAGAGGTAGTATATAATGAGGAGGCAATGGTACTGAAGGAAGAAGTCCAAGGTGTGCTGAAGGCATTGACGAAGAACAAAGCTCAGGGAATTGATGGAATACAAAGAGAACTATTTCAACAAACTGATGCAGCACTCAACTATACCAAGAAATTTGGAAGAAAGTTGCCTTGCCAGCTGACTTGAGAAGATCCATATTTGTGCCCATTCCAAAGACAGTTGACCCAGTGGAATGTGGAAATCATTGGACAATATCATTAGTATCATATGCAAGTAAAATTTTGCTTAAGATAATTAAAAAATGGCTACAACAGTACATTGACAGGGAACTTTTGGAGGTTCAAGCTGGGTTCAAATAAGGACATGCAATGAGGGATGTTGCTGTTAAGTGACATCAAGTCAGTTCTGACTCATGGTGACTCTGTACAGGGTTTTCAAGGAACAGCTG
>NW_006408600.1:6139932-6144112 GCF_000296735.1 Chrysochloris asiatica | reverse complement strand
TTGCAACCCTCAAAGCAAATTTATAAAACTCCTCACCACTGGACCAGTAAACAACATCCATATAAATGGAGAAAAAATTTAAGTTGTCACAGATTTCATTTCACTTGGGTCAATCATCAACAGTCACGGAAAGAGCAATCAAGAAATCAAACTTTGTAATGCAATTGGCAAATCTGCTGCACACAACCTCTTTAAGGTGTTGAAGAACAAAGATGTCAGTTTGAGGACTAAGGTGTACCTTACCCAAGTCACGGTATTTTCAATAACCCCATATGTACTTGAAAGTTGAGTAGTGAATAAGGAAGACCCTATAAGAATTGATGCATTTGAGTTATAGTGTTGGAGGAGAATATTAAAATTAGTATGAGGAAGGGCTAATCTTCACTTGGTGCAAAAGCTTGTTACTCACCTATGGCCGAATCATCATCGAGCAGATTGTTTATGGAGTATGGAGACATGGACTGGGAAGCAAAATCTCCCAGCTCAGTATGCAGATTCAATAACTGTGGCAAAGTTTCCAACCCTGTTGTCCATTTTCCCAGATTTTAAACCATTCATAGTCCCATTGTTCTATTTGAATGACAAACGTTGGGTCCATGAACAAGTTCTACAAAAGCTCAGCTAAGTATTCTGCTTGTTATGCAGTATTATTCATAGCTTGTCATTGTCCACACAGTCAAAAGCATTTGCATAATCAATAAAGCACAAGTAAACATTTTTCTGGTATTTCTTCTTCTGGTCTTCTCTTTTGGTGTTCGAATTCCAGATCTTTACATATTTCATTATAATATTTGACAATATCTTCTCGAGTTGTCCTTTGAAATATTTTGTTCAGCACTGATACATAGCAAAGGTACATCTTACATCAGCCATGATATCTCTTGTTCCATGTACTTGTCTGAATCTGGCCTGAAACTCTGGCATTCCCTGTCAACGAACTGTTGAAATATTTTTAGACAGTATTTTCTTGCATATATATTAATTCATATTGCCCAATGATTTCTGAATTCTGTTTTATTACCTCTTTTAAGAATGGGCTCAGACTCGGATCTCTTCCAATCAGTTGGCCAGGTAGCTGTCTTCTAAATTTCATTACATAGGTGAATGAGTGCCTCCAATGCTACATTAGTTTGTTGAAAGATTTCAATTTGTATTTCATCAATTTCTGCAACTTTATTATATGCCAGTGCCTTCAGTGCACCTTGGATTTCTTTCTTCAGTAGCATTAGCTTCTGATCATAAACTATTTCTTGAAATATTTTAACATTGACCATTTCCTTTTGGTAGAGTGGCTCTGTATTTCTTCTATCTTCTTTTGATGCTTTATGCATCATTCAATATTTTGCAAGTTGAGGTTTGAATTTTTTCCTCAATTTATTCAGCTTGAGAATGCTAAGCATGGTCTTCTCTTTTGGTGTTCTAATTCCAGATCTTTACATATTTCATTATAATATTTGACAATATCTTCTCGAGTTGTCCTTTGAAATATTTTGTTCAGCACTGCTACTTGCTCATCTTTTCCATTTACTTTAGCATCTCTAAGTTGGAGAAAAAGTTTCAAAGTCACCTTTAACATCTATTTTGGTCTTCACCCACCCCCCTTCTTTTTCTTCTAATGACTGTTTTCTTTCTTCCTGCATGATTTCTTGATGTCATCTCACAATGCATCTCATTTTTGGTCATCTATGTCTAATGTATCAAACCTATTCTTGAGATGATCCCTAAATTCCGGTGGAATATATTCAGGGTCCTATTTTGACTCTCATGGACTTGTTTTCATTTCTTTAGCTTCAGTCTGAACTTGTGTAGGAGTTACTGATGGTGTGCTTCCCTGGTTTGTTTTGGATACTGATATGGAGCTATTCCATCATCTCTTTCCAAAGATTTCAATTTAATTTCTGCGTATTCCGTCTAGCAAAGTACATGTATATAATAATCTTTTATGTTGCTTAAAAAAGATATTTCCAATGAAGAAGTCATTGATCTTGCAAAATTCTCCTCATTTTGAATTGATTCCCATTAGTAAAAAAAGGTTCTGAAGGCTTTACTCCTTTCATGTCATCACAGTTAACTCTATTCTGAAGAGGCAACTCTTACCCATTTTTTTTAGTATGACTTCCAACCTGAGAGGCTTGTATTCTTGCACTATATCTAACAATATTCTTGTAATATTCATCATGCTTCAGTATTCAATATCTCATGCTATCTGACAGTGTTTCACTGCTATTCAGAAGGTTTTCAGTGAATAAACATTAGGAAGTAGTCTGTCTCTACTTCTGCCTTAGTTTCAAAACTCAGCTGAAATCTCTCCATCATGGTTGACCCTTTCTGCACTCTAAACATTGATGTCATAGCTTTCAGCATCACAGACCACCACATTATGACAAACTAACAGACAAGAGGTGGGTCATATTGTTAGCAGGGACCAATTCATTGAGAAGGAGAGCATGCTTGGAAAGGTGAAAAAAACAAAGATGAAGACATCCAATGTAATGGATTGACATACAGTGACAGCAAAAATGGGCTCAAATAATGGCAATTGTGAGGCTGATGCAAGACTGGGCAATGTTTTGTTCTGTTGTGTGTAACGTCTCTATGAATCAGCAATGACACAGCAGCACCTAACAATAATATAATCTATAATCACATTATCAAGCAATTATAAAAAACTTTAGCATTTAATTGTGAAATGTGTATTTTTGCCCTGGTATTTGAATGCAGGCATATCTTGCCATTAGAAAATTTTCTTTATAGGGAGTTATCAAACCAGTCTCTAGAGATCCATTGTCCTGGGTCAGGAATCTCTCAGGTTTTTTGTCTCAGGGACCAACAACTGTCTTCATGCTGGACAAACTTTTTTTACTGTCTGATGGATGTACGTGTATTCTCTCAAAACTTCCCTGAAGCAGGAAATGTGTATAAATATTAAGTGTCAAAAAATTTCTCTGCATGTAAGCAATTGAGCTGTCAACAAAGCCATTATTGATGGCATTTCATATTAAAATTTAAGCAAAATAACTAGATGAAGTTAAATAAGTACTCAAGAAAAGAGTATTGTTCTTAAATATTTCAACAATTCCCTATTCCTGTAGTTACTAAAAATGATAACGAAATATTTTGTGTCACTTTCAGGAAAATGGTTAAGGAATTAACACCACTGCTGTTTCAAGGCATTTATGAAGCCCTGTGAGGAAAATAATGATGATTAAAAAGGTTTATTTTGTTTAGGAGATTTCTTTCATGAGGGAAAGAGAGAGAGAGAGAGAGAGAGCAGAATCGGATTTGGTGGACACATGGCTGTGCGAATCCTGTGGAGACACATATTACAAAATTATAAACCACAAAACCAAATAATTCAAAATAGACAAAAATAAAACAAAAAACATCCTATGAAACTCATAACATTCTAGAGCATGTAGTACGCTAGCTGTATCCCTCACTGTGATGATTTTGTTTGTTTCAAAAACAATATATGTGAGTGTGTGTGTGTGTGTGTGTGTGTGTGTATTTCTTTCCAGTTTGCTTTTATTTCATTATCTTTTACTCCTTCCTTTTTATCTTTAATAGCTGATAGGACTTAGAGATGATCATAAGACATATCTGGAAAAGGAAACATATATTGAATTGGTTTCACAATTCATCATTTCCTTTCTTTTGCTGAGAAAAAACAGTATACATATTGTTCTTTCAAAGAGACATGTAGTGTACTTTTTACGAAATGAGACTTATTATTTATTACCTCCCATTCACTTCAGTACTCAGACATATCTTTCTGCTTGTTCTTTTCAGACACTAAACAATTTTTCAATATTTTGTTAAAATGGCAAGAAGTGATTCATAACTCCCAGATAAACATCACTGTTTTAGGTCAGGAATTTAAACCCACCTGTGTTTGCACAATGAAGGATGTTCTAAATGTATGACTCTTCTCTTACATAACTCCTCCTATAATATACACAACTTGTTCTACATTATTATTATTATTATTATTATTAACTTTTATTGGAAATTGAGTGATAGTTTACAGGGCAGATAATCAGTTTTGCACTCAACCCATCTTATTTTGCTTAATTGCAATGATTACAACCTCCTCCACAAACCATCAGTTACTGGTATTTACCTCTTGTTGTTGTTGTTGTTAGGTGCCATCAAGTTGGAACCGACTCATAGCGACCTTATG
>NW_006408600.1:6128581-6139571 GCF_000296735.1 Chrysochloris asiatica | reverse complement strand
TTTTTGTAGGGTTTTTCTCTAGCATTTTCAATTCCATCAAGTAGTATTTTAAAGCATTAATACTAATATTATCCTGATATTATAGTAGGTGAAGTAGTATGATTTACTTAAAATATTGAGTAATTAACATTTTTATCTTATGTACAACATTCATGCACATAAATTATTGCAGAAAACTAAAATCTAGAACAACTCGATATGAGAAAGATAATGGAAGATTTTCTCCACTTAACACAGGAACCCAAAGAATGTCTTCTTAGTTTAAGGGTGAATCTAAGGTAAAGTTGCACCATGAACCACATTTGTTGTTGTTAAGTGCTGTTGAGTAGGTTCCGACCCATAGTGACTTTGAACAGGGTTTCTGAGACTGTAAATCTTTACAGGAGTAGGAAGCCTCATCTTTCTCCCATGGAGCAGCTGTTAGTTTCGAACTGCTGACCTTGCGGTTTGCAGTCCGATTCATAACCACTATGCTACCAGAGCTCCATATGAACCACATTTATGCAAGGCAATTTGGTTTAGCCCTGAACAGAGCAGTGAACAGAAATCTATAAGATGTTGTAGTAACCAGCGATACTTGCAAAGATGTGCAACAAAACTTATATCACCTGGGTGGTACAATAATATCTGAATCCATACTTTGAAAGAGTCCCCTCTAATAGTGTCTCCAAAGGCCTGGAAAGCAAATTCAAATACTGTCTGGAGTTAAAAGCCTTTCTTCTAGGCCCAAATAATTTTGTCAATAAGTATTTTTTAAAAGAGAGAATGAAAAGTCACTAATCTTATGTCCAGCAAAAAGAGAAGAACATCAGGGAATATACAAATATTTCAGATTACTTAATTTTCTGGAAGAGATGATAAATTAACTATGCTTACTCTATTAAATTTTTTGAAGACAAACTTGAAAAGGCCTACAAGGAATGGAAACCTTTGTCAAAATCAGTCAACAATTTGAAAAATGTTCCAACACAATGATAGAAATTATAAAGATACAGAAATTGAAATAAAAATGTAATAAATGAAGGATTTAACATCGGGCTGCCAACCTTAAGGTCAGTGGTTCGAAACTACCAGCCGCTCCGCGGGAGAAAGATGAGGCTTTCTACTCCCGTAAAGATTTACACCCTCGGAAACCCTGTACAGGGTCGCTATGGGTCAGAACCGACTCGATGGCACTTAACAACAACAACAACAACAACAACAGACTGTTCTGGATTTGGGATGACTTCAAACTATTCAGAGTGTAGCACATTAAAAAAAAAGATAGGAAATATAAAAGGAAGTTTAAAGATGAGGAAGATAGAATGAGCCATTCTCACACTTAGCTAATGAGAATTCTAGAGAAAATTGGGCAGAAACAGCATCTAAACTGATAAGGGCTTAGAATATTCTATACAATATAAACTAAGGAGTTTATATATAAACTATAAAATATGGCAGAAACAATATCTAAATAGATAAGGGCTTAGAATATTCTGTGCTATATAAACTAAGCAGTTTGAAAGTACCAGCTGTTCCAAGGGAGAATGATAAGGCTTTCTGATCACGTAAAGATTTACAACCTCAGAAACCCTATACAAGGTCACTATGAGTCAGAACTATCACCATCACCATATAAACTAAAAAATATTTCAACAAATCCAAAGCAGGAAATAGAAAAATCAATCTAAACCTATATACATGAAAGGGATCCTTTAGAATGTGAAAGATGAAGACTTGCTGAAAGCAGTCAGAGAAGGCAAACTAACTTCACAGAAGCAAGAGTTAGATAGCTGACTTCTCCAGCACAAATGAAAACAAATGCAACACTTGAATTCTACAATAAGCAAAACTAACTTTTAGGAATGAGTATACAAGTGATATCAGAATTGGCCACCGATGCACTCTAACTGAGAATATCCTCAAAGATGTATTCTGAGCATAAGAACCTAAATCCAGATGAAAGATGTGACATAGGAAAATTACAGAGCTAAATACACTGTATATAGCTAAGCAATATTGAAACTATGAAATGACCATTGATGGAAGGGTCAGACCCTAGGATGATCAAGAGGGAGTGCATGAATGCAGCTTGGGATCCTAGACAGAAAAGCAGTGATATCAGAGCCTGAAGCAGAGGTGATGGCATAGAGAGATACAACAGCTAAGAGTTCTAGACCCATGGAATGAAACAGAATAACAATAACTGACATAGAAGTATTCACATGAAAGAAAATAAAATTTTATCCTGATCATACAAAATAATGAAAACTCAATACAACAAAATTTGAATGTGAAAGGCAAAGATACCAGAATTTTTATAATACATTTAGATAATAATTTATGAGACTCGCTCTTACACTGCAAGACAACAAAACATTTTTTTAAAACACAAAGGAAGAACTTGATAAATTAAGAACTGTTCATCAAAAGTTATGAAGAGAATGAAAAGTCAAGCTGCAAGTGAAACATACTTGTAATACTGGGAAAAGCAACAAGACAAGTTTTCAGAGTATATAAAGAACTGTACATTGCAAATCATATAGAAAAATGAGCAACACTCAATTTAAGACAGAGAGAAGGATTTATGTAAGCATGTAAATAACAAAATGGAAAATTCAAGAAAATCAACTAATTGATAATCAAAGAAATAAAAATTTGAGCCACAATGAAATATCAGTGCAAACAATGAATTAGCAAAAAAAAAAAAAAAAAAAAAAAATTATCTAGTAGTACCTTGCATTGATAATGACATGGTACAAATGGAATTCTGACCTGGCTAGTAGGAGTATAAATCAGTAAACTTCTTCAGACAACAGTTTGATACTATTTAATAATTTTACTCCTTTGTATATATTCCAAGGAAACTTTTCCTATGTCTACCAGGAGACATCCCAAATAATATTCATGGTTACATTGTTCATTTATAGCCCCAGTGTATAAAAGTTTGAAATGTTCACTAACAGTAGAATGAATACATAATTTGTGGTACATTTGCATGAGCACTGGACCTCAAGGTTGGTTTGAACTGAAAGGCCAGTAGTTCAAACTCACCAGCCCCTCCTTGGAAACCCTATTTACTGTCACTATGAATTGCAACCAACTCAATGACAGCACTTAACAACAACAACATTGTTGGGCATTGACCTAATTGATAATCAGAGAAGTAAAAATTTGAACCAAAATTTGAACAACATTTCTGTTCTTAAATGCCTATGAGTGGGTTCCAACTCATAGCAACTCTGAATTGGGTTTCCAAGGCTGTAAATCTTTACAAGAATAGAAAGCCTCATCTTTGTTCCATAGAGCAGCTTATGGACTTGAACTGCTGACTTTGATATTTAAGGTTCTGTGCCAATTTGAGCCAGGATTCCAAGTTGTTTGGCAGTTGATGGTTAATTCTTTGAGGATCAGCTATGAGCAGGCATAATTAATTCTACGATGATTTGACTATGAGCAGCCAATCAATTGAAAGGGTATTTCCTTGGGGGTTTGGCCCACTCCCAATATAATAGACATGCAGAAAAGACTCTCTCTTTCCCACTTGATCTGGATCATGCATACAGGTCATCCTCCAACCTCCAGTTCTTTGAACTGAAGCCAGTAGCCTATTTTGTGTTTGCCTGCTGGGCTTGCCCACAGAGTGCTCCTGGAAAACCCATGGCTCTGGAAAACCCATGGCTCTGGAGCAGTGCTTATCCTACAGTCATTGTGCTTCCTTAAACACATCTTGTTGTATAAAAGAAGGTAAAAAATGTGCAGTTCAAAAGCAGGCAAAGTGACTGTATTTTTCTAGAGTATATATTTGAGTTGCAAAATGAAAAGACAAGCATGGATTTGATAATCACAAATGTCAGGAATATGGTTAACTTGGGAGGTGGAAAACCTGAAAACAAAAGAAGACAAAAGCCCCAAACCAAATCTACTGCCCTGATGTCAATTACGACTCATACTGACCTTGAAGGGGTTTCTGAAGCTGATATCTGGAGTTAAGAGCAGGAGTGATTTGCACCAGCTTGCAATACTAGACTGTTGAATTTTTCAGCAATGTCCCCAATGGGTTGTTATATACTATAAATTGAAACTGAATATTGTAAAGGTATTTACATCAGAAAGATCATTAAGTGCTATATATCAGAATTTTTTGGTTATTTTTCTTCTGGAAAACTGGTTATTATACATTTGTCATCACATCATTAAGTATTAGGTACTGGGGCTTTTAAAGTCATCACAATTGTCTATTCTTATATTTGATTAAATAGGTGTTCACTCTCTAGTTTAAACTGTCATTTTTTTCATGTACACCTTTGTATATAATCTTACAATAACAACAATAAAAGCAAAATATGTTTGTTGATTCTTTGTTGTGTGGTTTTATGTTTAAAACGTTGACATATCAAGACTATATTTGAGTAAAAAAAGTGAATTATGAGATAAAGTCAAGAGGTTTTCAAAATCTATTGGCAAACAAACCTTGATTAGATTCAAGATTGACCAATTACAAAGCTTAGGCTAGTTTGCCTAATATGCGAGTGAAAATAGACAATAAATAAAGAACTGATGCATTTGAAATATGGTATTGTTGTTCTTGTTGGCACGTGCTGTTGAGTTGTTTCTGATTCAAAGTGACCCTATGTACAACAGAGCAAAACACTGCCTGGTTATGTGCCATTCTCACAATTGTTGCTATGCTTGAGTCCATTGCTGCTGTCACTGTGCCATTCATCTGGTTGGGGGTCTTTCTATTTTTAGTGCACTCTCCACTTTACCAAGCATAATATCCTTCTCCAGGGACTGGTACTTGCTAATGATATGTCTGAAGTAAGATAGATGAAATCTATTAATTCATGCTCCTAAGGAGCATTTTGGCTGTACTTCTTCCAACATACATTTGTTTGTTCTTCCTGCAGTGCATGGTACTTTTAATATTCTTTTCCAACATAACTAGAATGCATCAGTTCTTCTAGGCTCTTCATTAATATTTTTCCATTTTTGCATGCAAATGAAGCAATTGAAAATACCATGACTTAGATCAGCAAACCTTAGTCCAACTAATATATTTGCTCTTGAACATTTTAAAGAGGCCATGTCCAGCATATTTGCTTAATACAATATGTTGTTTGATTTCTTGACTGCTGCTTCCATAAGTGTTGATAGCTGATCCAAGAAAAATGAAGTCTTTGACAACTTCAATCTTTTCACCATTTATCATGATGCTATTTATTGGTACAATTGTGAAAATTTTTGTTTTCTTTACAGTGAGCTGCAGTCTCTACTGAATGCTTTGATGTTAGCAGAGAATATTGACTATATCATAGACTATCAGAAGAGTGAGCAAATCTATGTTGAACGGTATACAGCCAGAATGCTCTTTACAAGGATGGTGAGACTTGGCTCATATTTTGAACATGCTATCAAGAGAGACAAGCCCAAGGAGAAGGACATCATCTTGGTAAAGTAGAGTGTCAATAAAAAGACATGAAGATATTCAGTGAGAAAAATTGGCACAGTGGCTGTAACAATAGGCTCAAATTCAGCAATGCTTGTGAGGATGGTGAAGGACTGGGCAATATTTTGTACATCTGTCATTGAGTTGGCAATGACTCCACCTAACAATTATATTTGAGTAATGGTCTTTGTAGAATCTGTCTCATATGTGTTGTGTGGTGGTGGTGGTGGTGTGCTGTGGAGTTGGTTCCGACTCATAGGGACACTGCATAGGGTTTCTGAGGCAGCAAATCTTTATGGGACCAGAAACCCTCATGTTTCTCCCATGGAACGGTTGGTAGTTTCGAACTGTTGACCTTGAGATTAGCAACCCGACTCGTAACCACTATACTACCAGAGCTCCTTGTGTATTATGTAATATTTATAAAATTAGCAATGTGACTTTTTTATATAACAAAAACATAGTGCCTTATTAAAAATCTGCAAGAATAAAGGAATATGTTAATTAAATCACTTTTGCAGCATAGCTTTATTAAAGAGATTGAATAATTTTGGTTATCAAGTTCTGGACTTCATTCCAAAATACTAATACATGCAATGAACATTAAAGATAAATTATCTTAATTTAAGTGACTATATATCATCTCTGGTAGCGTAGTGGTTACAAGTCAGGCTGCTAACCTCAAGGTCAGCAGTTTGAAACTATCAGCCATTTCCATTGGAAAAAGATGAGATTTTTCTGCTCTAGCAAACATTTACGGCCTTGGAAACCCTATCCATGGTAGCTATGAATTGGAATTGACTTCACGGCACACTACCACCACTCAACCATAAGTCAGCTAAACAGCATGATGAAGGGCAATAAATAGGGATTTATATAAGAATGAGTACATGCTCTCATAATACATAATCATTAGTTATATTTTCTTAATGACTTTTTAAGATTTTTGGAAGTAATGTGAAGAGTCAGAAATATTATAGATTGTTATTACTTTTAGGTTTATGATAGTGTATTGAAGACAATTGGAATGTAAATATAAATCACCTTTGTTGTTGTTAAGCACTGTGGGAGTCGGAGTCGGTTCCAACTCATAGTGACCCTGCACAGGGTTTCTGAGGCTGTAAATCTTTACGGGAGCAGAATGCCTCATCTTTCTCCTGCGGAGCTGCTGGTAGTTTTGAACTGCTGACCTTGAGGTTGGCAGCCCGACTCATAACCACTATGCTACCAGAGCTCCTTAAAACACATCTTTTCAAAGATAAGACCAAAGAAGAACATTCCATGTATCACAAATATGATATATGATTTGTCAATGAAGGTAATCTAAAGAATCATTGAGATAAATCACCTTATCTCAATGATTCTTTAGATTTCCTTCATTGACAAATCATATATCATATTTGTGATGTATGGGATATTCTTCTTTGGTCTTATCTTTGAAAAGATGTGTTTTCACCAAAAAGTGCCTTTTTAACATTGTAGAAGTATACCATTGTAATTAAATAAAATTATTATTGCTAATCAGAAACTTGGTATTTAATACCATTTGGTATTAATATCACTGACATAATATAATTTACAGTTTTATAATTCCTTTGATGCAATAAATCTTTCTTTGCTTTCTTCTAGGGAAAGATCATGCCATTTTAAACAGAGTTCAGATACTGTCACGCTCTTATCATATTACAGAAACCACTAATCGTTAGGCTATTCAGCTTGACTCTTTATTTCTGAAGTAATCCATGTTGGGTATTAAGCTGCTCTCTTTAGAGTTTGCTCTAGTTGAGAAGGATATCAGTCTTATTGTGCAAATTGATCTTAGTATTATGTAAAAGATGTACTGATTCCACATGTTTGAAAATAGGTTTGTTATATTCAGTTAAAAATGCCAACTATATAACTGTAATCTAAGTATATGACTGTTGTTCATGCCTCTAATTCTTCTGGTATTCCCTACTGGAGGGCAATTAGTGAGACAAGAATTATATTAGAAATTTGTGTGGGAAGGCAGGAGAATAATAGTAAGAAGCAAAATAATAAAGCACACCTTTGTTGTTAGGTGTTATCTCCTTTGTTCCATCTGATAGTGTCCCTATGCACAGTGGAATGAAACACCTACACCATCCTCACAATTGTTGCTTTGCTTGAGCCCATTGCTGCTGTCACTGTCCCAATCAATCTCACTGGGTTGTCCTCTTTTTTGCTGACCCTACACTTTACCAGGAGCTCTGGTAGTATAGTGACTTACACATTGAGCTGCTAACCTCAAAGCATCAGTTGCTCCTCAGAAATCCTATACAGAGTTGCTATGAGTCAGAACAGACTGGAGGACACTTAGCAACAATAACTCCAATTTCCCAAGTATAATGCCCTTCTCCTGGAGTCCTGGTGTGGTGCTGTAGGATAAACATTGGATTGCTAACCATGATGTCATCAGTTCAAACCTACCAGCTGCTCCTTGGGAGTCTTATATAGGTTTGCTATGAGTCAGAACTGACTTGATGGCACTTAACAACAACAACAACAACAATAACAACAACAAATATATCTTCTCCAGGGACTGGTCTCTCTTGATAACATATCTGAAGTATGAGTGATGAAGTCTCAACATCCTGCCTTCTAAGAAGCATTTTAGTTGTACTTCAACTAAACCTAGGCCAGGCGCACTTTTGTCCACAAACTGATATCTTGCTTTTCAACATTTTAAAGACATCTTGTGCAGCAAATATTTCTAATGCAATAGGTCATTTGATTTCGTGGCTGCTGCCTACATGATTAGTGATTATGGATCCAAGCAAAATGAAGTTGTTGACAATTTCAATCTTCTTGTCAGTTATCATTAGGTTATTTATTTGTCAGGATGCTTGGTGAAACACTTTACGATAAGAACCGAATTGCTTACTGCAAGTTTGGTGATTCAAACTCACCAATTGCACCTTGGAAATCTACAGTGTTTCTATGAGTGAGAACTTGACAACAGCCTTTATTGGCCAGTTATGAGGATTTCTGTTTTCTTTACATCCACATACAATCCATAATACAGGCAGTAGTTTTTTATATTCTTCAATATTATCAGTCCTCTTATATTTTAGCAATCAAGATTGTATCACCTGCATATCACAGATTATTAAGGAGAGTTCCTCCAATCCTGATGCCATATTTGTCTTCGTATAATCCAGCTTCTCAGATAATTTGCCAGTATACAAATTGAATGAGTGTGATGAAAGGATACAAGCCTTGCACACACTAATACTGATTTTAAACCATTCAATATTCCCTCATTCTGTTAAACCAACTGCCTCTTGATCACTTATGCATGAGCACAATTAAAGATTTTATAATATCTATTCTTTCCAATTTGATTCCAGTATATTCCATCTGAAGAGGTTCGTGTGTACAAGTGCCTTGTATGTTGCTTTAGAAAAGTGTTTGAAATAGGTCACTGGACTTGAAAAATTCTATCATTCAATCTCCAGCATCATTTATATCACCAAGATCATATTTTCCAACAACTGATCCTTCCTCTTTGTTTCCAACCTTTGTATTCCAATTACCAATTATATAAAAACATTGTATATTGATTGTATATTTGATCTATTTCAAATAGAAAAAGTGGTTATAATTATTCAATTTCATCATCACTGGCTGAGGTGATTGGTGCATAGTTTGAATAATAATGGTATAAACTAGTTTTCCTTGTAGATTTATTGATATTGTTCCATCACAGACAGAATTGTACTCCAAGAAATATCTTGAATTGTTCTTTTGACTATGGATGTGACAGCATTCCTCTAGAATTCGTTGTTTCTAGCATAATAAACCATACTGTTAGATGCAAATAGTCAATGCCAGTCCATTTCAGCTCTTTAATGCTTAGTATGACTAAGTGAAAAATTGCTTCCTCAAAGTAGAGTTAACTGTGACAATGCAAATGTAGTAACATTTCAATTGATGTACAAAGGTTGGAAACAAAAAGAAGGAAACACATTTTTAAAATGGCATGAAAGATGACTATACACATGGATCTCAACAGATGGAATACAAAGAAATCAAATTGACTACATCTGTGGAAAGAGACAGTGGAAGAGCTTCAAATCATCAGCCAAAGCAACGTTGGGGCAGACTGCACAACAGGGGATCAACTGCTGATATGAAAGTATAGGCTGCTGCTGAAGAAAATTCAAACAATTCTATGAGAGCCAAAATTTGACCTTGAACATATCCAACCTGAATTTAGAGTTCATCTGAAGAATAGATTTGATGCACTAAACACTAAAGACTGAAGCGTATAAGAGTTGTGGAATGACATCAAAAACATCATACAAGAAGGAAACAAAAGGTCATTAATAAGACAGTAAAGAAGGAAAAGACCAGAATGGATATCAGAAGAGATTCTGAAAGTTGCTCTCCAGCATAGAGATGCTAAAGCAAATGGAAGAAGTGAGGAGATATGATAGCTGAACAGAAAATTTCAAAGTCAGCTCAAGAAGACAAAGTCAAATATAAAGGAATGTGCAAAGACCTGGAGTTAGAAAATAAAAAAGAAAGAACACATTCAGCATTTCTCAAACTGAGGAACTGAAGAAAAATTCAAGCTTCAACTTGCAATATTAAAGTATTCTGTGGGCAAAATATTGAATGATGAAGAAAGCACCAAAAGAAGACAGAAGGGATATACAGAGTCACTCTATGAAAAAGAAATCGTTTATGTTTACCCATTTCAACTGGTAGCATATAATCAAGAGAAAATGATACCGAAGAAAGAAGTCCACATGCATTGAAGGCAATGGCAAGAAGCAAGGCTCCAGGAAATGAAGGAATATAAATTGAAATATTTCAACAAACTGATGTAGCACTGGAGGTACTCACTCATCTATGCCAAGAAATTTGGAATACAGTTAACTAGCCAACTGACTGAAAGAGATTCATATTTATGCTCATTAAAAAAAAGGTGATCCAACAGAATGCAGAAATCATAGGACAATATAATTAATATCTCACGTGAGTAAAATATTGCTAAAGATAATTTAAAAACTGCTTCAACAGTATATTCAAGCAGGATTCAGACAAGGACATGGAATGAGGGATATCATTGATGACATCAGATGGATCTTGGCTGGAAACAGAGAATATCAGAAAGATGTTTACATATCTTTAATTAACTATGCAAAGGCTTTCGATATTGTTGATCATGACAAGTGATGGCCTGTATTGTGGAATATGAGTATCCAAGAACACTTATTCTACTCACTAGAAATTAATAGACATAGAAGTAGTTGTTTGAATTGAACAAGGGAATACTGAATGGTTTAAAGTTAAGAAAGTAATGTGTGAGGGCTGTATTCTTCCACTATAATTATTCAATCTATGTTGAGCACATAATATGAGAAGCTGTATTATATATTTTAAAATGTGGCATCAGATTTGGAGGAACACATTAACAATCTGCAATATGCAGATGATACAACCTAAACTCCTGAAGGTGAAGAGGACTTAAAATACTTACTGATGAAGACCAAAGACTACAGCCTTTAGTATGGCTTGAATCTCAATGTAAAGAAA
>NW_006408600.1:6123142-6124339 GCF_000296735.1 Chrysochloris asiatica | reverse complement strand
ATGGTCTTCCTTATTCACTGTCCAGCCTTCGCATGTATATGAGATTATTGAAAATACCATGGCTTGGGTCAGGCACACCTTAATCCTCAAGCTGACATCTTTGCTGTGTCAACACTTTAAAAAGTTCCTGTGTAGCAGATTTGCCTAATGCAATACATCGTCTAATCTCTTGACTGCTGCTTCCATGAATGTTGATAGTTGAACCAAGAAGAATAAAGTCCTTGACAACTTCAATCTTTTCTCCCTTGATAGGAATGTTGTTTATTGGTCTAGTGGTGAGGATTTTTGTTTTCTTGACATTGAGGTGTAATCCATATCGAAGGCTGTGCTCTTTGAGCACAAATTAGATAAATTTCATTTCATTCAATTTTTCTCCCATTGCTTGATTTTCACAAGTAGATCTCTCTGATTTTCTTTTTATTCCATCTTAGTTTGGAAATTCCACTGAAGTCTGTCCAACATCATAGCAACACATAAATTTCCACTGATAGATGAGTTGTAGCTACGCTTCAGGTACATAGACTATCAATCAAACCCAGGATTCCAGCATGGTAGATGAATATTCTACCACTAGCCCACCACTGTTTTTTATTCGTTCATGCTCTTGACTGCTAATCTGAAGACAGTCAATTCAAAACCACTCATTTGAACTATGGAAGAATAGGTTTGGCAATAGATTCTTTTGAGATTAAAACCAAGAAAACCCTATACTATAGTTTTACTCTGTAAATCATTGGGTCGCTATGAGTTGGAAACATTTTTATGACAGCTAACAGCAACAACAAACTTACTGTCAACAGGAAAATGTTTCTTGGTGTGTAGATTCAACTCGTTTCTTTGGGTCAGGATTGAATTTTCTAAAAAAAATTCATGTGTTCTTGGGAAAAAAAATCTGAAAGATTTGAATGGAAGAAGATGGTAATAAAGTATTGAAGATGTTTCAGTGAAGGACACCATACCTTGTCTACAACATTTTCACAACTGCTGTTATGTTTCAGCCACTGTGCCAACCCATCTTGTTGAAGGTGGCCTTTTTTGCAACTATATCACTTCACCAAGAATGAAGTCATTTTCCAGAGATTAGTCCCTCCTAATATCATGCCTGCACAAGACCTTTTTAAAGTGTTGAAGAACAAAGATGTCAGCTTGAGGACTAAGGTGCACCTGACCCAAGCCATGGTATTTTCAATAACCTCA
>NW_006408600.1:6111587-6122102 GCF_000296735.1 Chrysochloris asiatica | reverse complement strand
TTCAAACTGAAGCTGATGAAAATGAAAGCAAGTCAAGAAGAGCCAAAATATTACCCTGAATATATCCCATCTGAATTTAGAGATCATCTGAGTAACGGATTTGATACATTAAACACTAAATGCAGAAGACCAGAGGAGTTGTAGGATGACATCAAGAACATCATATATAAAGAAAACATAAAGTTGTTAAGAAGGCAAGAAAGGATCAAAATGGATGTCAGAAGAGACATTGAAACTTACTCTCCACCACAGAGATGCTAAAGCAAATGGAAGAAATGTGGAGATACAAGAACTGAACAGAAAATTTCAAAGGTCATCTTGAGAAGACAAAGTCAAATAATACAACAAAATGTGCAAAAAATCTGGAGTCACAAAATTAAAAAGGAAGAAGAAGCTCAGCGTTTCTCAAGCTGGGGGAACTGAAGAAAAAATTCAAGCCTCGACTTTAGTTATTGAAGGACTCTCTGGGCAAATTATTGAATGATGCCTAAAGCATCAAACAAAGATGGAAGGAATACACAGTCATTGTACCAAAAAGAAATGCTTGATGTTCAACCGTTTCAAGAGGTAGCATATGATCAAGAGCCAATGATACTGAAGGAATAAGTCCAAGGTGCATTGAAGGAATTGTCAAAGAACAAGGCACCAGGAATTGATGGAATGAAAATTGAAAACTTTTAAGAAAGTGCAGCAACACAGGAGGCACTCACTCATCTATGCGAAGAAATTTGGAAGACAACTATCTGGCCAACTGATTGGAAGAGATCCATATTTGTGTCCATTCCAGAAAGGTGACCCAATGGACTGCAGACATCATCGGAAAATCTCTTTGATATCCCATGTGAGTAAAGCTTTACTAGAGGTAATACAGAAACGATTACAATCATACATTGACAGATAACTTCCAGAGTTTTAAGCTGGATTCATCATGGAATGAGGGATTTCATTGCTGATGTACGATGGATCTTAGCCGAAAGCAAAAAATATCAGAAAGATATTTACTTGTGCTTTATTGACTATGTAAAAGCTTTCGATTGTGTGGATCATGACAAGTTATGGATAATATTTCAAAATATAAATATTCCTGAATATTTAATTGTGCTCATGAAGAATCTGTACCTGGACCAAGGGGCAGTAGTTTGAACAGAACATGGGAACCCTGAATTGTTCAAAATTAAGAAAGGTGTGCGACAGGGTTGTATTCTTTCACCACACTTATTCAACCTGTATGCTGAGTAGATATAATCCGAGAAGCTGGGTTATATGAAGAAAAATGTGGCATCAGGATTGGAGGAAGGAAGACTCCAATTAACAACCTGCTATATGCGTATGATTCGCCCTTGATCGCTGAAAGTGAAGAGGACTTAGCATATTTACTGATGAAAATCAATGAGCGCAACCTTCCATATCCTCACCACTGGACCAATAAACAACATTCTTATCAACGGAGAAAAGATTGACGTTGTCAAGGACTTCATTCTTCTTAGATCAACTATTAATACTCATGGAAGCAGCAGTCAAGAAATCAAACGACATATTGCATTAGGCAAATCTGCTGCACAAGACCTTTTTAAAGTGTTGAAGAACAAAGATGTCAGTTTGAGGACTAAGATGAGCCTAGCTCAAGCCATGGTATTTTCAATAACCTCATATGCACATGAAAGCTGGACAATGAATAATGAAGACTATAGAAGAATTAATGCTTTTGAGTTATGGTGTTGGAGGAGAATATTGAAAGTGCCATTTTTTTCCAAAAGAACAAACAGATCTGTGTTTGGAGAAATGCAGCCAGCGTGCTCCTTGGAGATCAGGATGGCCAAACTTTGTCTCTCATACTTTGGACATATTGTCAGGAGGGACAAGTCTTTGGAGAAGCATATCACAGAAAAAGAGGAAGTGAGATGGATTGGCAAAGTGGCAGCATCAATGGGCAGAAGTGTGGCAACAATTGTGAGGTTGGCTCAGGACCGGGCTGTGTTTAGTTCTGTTGTACATAAGGAGCTCTGGTAGCGTAGTGGTTACGAATCGGGCTGTGAACCTTAAGGTCAGCGGTTCGAATCTACCAGCCGCTCTGCAGGAGAAAGATGAGGCTTTCTACTCCCATAAAGATTTACACCCTCGGAAACCCTGTACAGGGTCGCTATGGGTCGGAACCGACTCGACGGCACTTAACAACAACAACAACAACATAGGGTCGCTAGGAGTCTGTCCTGACTTGATGGCACCTAAGAACAACAACAACATTTTCTGAAAGCGACATATTTGCTTTTATCATCTCAAAGAGGTCATTTGCAGCAGATTTTTCCAATTTAATAGTTGTCTGATTTCTTCATTGATGCATCTGTAAGTGTTGACTATAGATCTAAGTCAAATGAAATCCTTGATAATTTCAATGTTTATACACCATTTATCATGAGGACGTTTATTTTCTTTTTGTTGTTGTTGGTAAGTGACATTGAGTTGGTTCTGAGACATAGCAACCCTGTATGGTGTTTCCAATAAGTGGCTGGAGAGTTTGAACCACCGATCTTGCAGTTCAAACTGGCCTTGCACTTGATTGTTTATCAGTAATTATTATGTCTTTCGATTTGGTCAAAGGTAAAGAATATATTTAGTGAAAATCAGATTATTTCATGAGTTTTCTCCTTTTTACCCTAATTAATTTATTGTGTGCCTGAACGTATTCTTAGCTATTTTCCACTGTTGTTTCCCAGCAAGTGGAAAAGAAATAATGGATACACTTTATATTCTCTATGGAATCATTGTAAGTAATACTAGAATAATGAGCTTCTTCTCATCTTTAGAGCATCTAGCAGCTAAATCATTCTGAAAAAAGTTAACAACAACATATCACTCTCAATTTTGCATTATGAGGGTCATTTTGTTAAAATATGGAAACCATGATGTGTAAATTATCTAAAGATGTAAATTGTGTCATTTCCTCATCAAAGCCTTCCCTATTATTTTGATTTGATTTATTTTCACATTTGAATGGTTTAGTTAGAGAAAAGCTCTATTTAGTTTAATTTTGTTCATTTTAATGGAGCTTTACATATATGTCCAAAATACGAAGTTTTACAACAGAACCATAAAATCATTAAGATTGTTGTATCTTGTATTCTGAGAGCATGATGGCTCTGTATAATACGTATGGGATTGTGAACCACAATGTTGGTGATTTGAACCCACCAGCCACTTCACAGGAGGAAAATGAGGTTTTCTGCTCCTGCAAAGACATACAGACTTAGAAACCTTATACAGGGTTGCTATGAGTTGGAACCAACTTGATTATAGTTAGTAAGAACAACAACATATTGCATTTCATTTTTAGAATTATATAGGATTAAATACACATTTTCCTCCTGTAAATAATATTACTTGAGCACTAATTATCTGAAAGACAAATGAACCTTTGCATTAATTTCTTTCCTCTTAATCAATTCCTGTTTCTAGTATGAAATATAATATCTAATATAAAATAGATCATTGAAATTTAGCAACTTTGAGTACAGAACATTTGCTATCTTTGTTCTTAAAATTAATTTAGTCTAGTTAGACTCGTGTAGGTGGTGGGTTTCATCTTTCAGTATAACTTGTGATTCCCATTCTTTGAAGATTACTGTTTAAGATTTGGAGACTGTCAACAAATATAACTGTTAACAGAATATATGTGCTAGGATTGGAACCACCAACAAATTTAAGTCATTGCATTCAGTGTTTTGTTGTTGTTGTGATGTGCCGTGGAGTCGGTTCCGACTCATAGTGACCCTGTAACAGGGTTTCCGAGGCTGTAAATCTTTACTGGCTCAGAAAGCCTTATCTTTTTCCCGCAGAACCGCTGGTAGTTTCGAATTGCTGACCGTAGGTTCGCAGCCCGATTCATAACCACTACGTTACCAGAGCATTCAGTGTTTAGTAGATTTAATATTAGTAGAATGATTTCTTCGAATTTAACAGGGATATATCATTGTAGAATTTTCAAAATGAGCAAAAATATTCTCTATCATAATGGATTTGGGAGTTTATCATGTAGAGTTGGTAGTTTAACATGTAATAAACTAGTAATGCTGAATCACATTATTTCTCTATACATAACTATTTTGGGGGAGATATATTTAGCATTTTATACCATTTAATCACTCATTGTTAATTAAATAAGGCAAGTGTTAATTGAGGGCTTGCATGTAGAGAATTCTGCTGAACTTTGAGCAATGAAAGATTAAACATGCCTGATTTCTACTCTCAAGTAAGTTCAAGTTGAGTTGTGAGTAAATAAATTTTATATAAATCACTTTAGTTATTGTTGATAAGTGTTTTCAAGTCAGTTCTGACCTTGTATAAAATTTCCAAGGAGCAGCGCTTGGGTTTGAACCCGCAACCTTAAAGGTTAGCAGTCCAGTGCTTATCTTATCCTAAGAAATCCATGCTAGGATTTCTTAATGCAAGATAAAATGTGATAAATGCTATAAAAATGATATAAATTTTCAATTCTATGAGGATTTTTCTAGAAGCTATCATTTACAGACTATAATTCTTATAGATGTCTAAAGTATAGAAAGATTAAAACAATGGATTATCAATATGAATCTGAAAGAACAAATTATGAAGGGGATTAAGTGAAATTGAAGGAGGTGGCAGACTTTGAAATTGGTCAAAGATAAAACGTTAGGTCAGTATAAATAGAGATAAAAGAGAGTCTACAAGCAATAACAACTATTTTAAAAGGTTTTAAGACATAATTCCAGTAATGTTTTAAAAGCATAATGGACAATTTGCCTAATTTGTTCTAAAAACAAATATTTATTGGAAAACTTCTATGTGTCAAATATTATTACTGGAATCAAAAGTAAAATGTCATCCTTGCCTTCATGGAGTTTTCACTTTAATAGACTACATCAGAGAAGGGTAAGAATGAGAGGACATCATTAGGAAGTAATGTGATAGTATTGGCTGTCACTGAGGTGGGGATGAAGGCAATAGACTGGAATGCAAAAAGAAATCTAAGAACTACTATATTTTCTAAATCTAAACTATAAAATATAACTAGGCTAGCTGCCAACCATTCATCTGTCAATTTGTCATATTGTGCTGACTTGTGTGTTGCTGTGATGCTGGAAACTATTCCACTGGTATAGTTTAAATACCATCAGGGTCACCCATGGTGGACAGATTTCAGTTAAGTTTCCAGACTAAGACAAATTAGGAAGGAAAGGTGAACCATTTTTGAATGATTAGTCACCAAAAACCTCATAAATAGCAGGGAAATATTATCAGATATAGTGCCAGAAGATGAGTCACTCATATTTGAATGCACTAAAAATAGGACTGGGGAAGAGCTGCCACCTCAAAGTAGAGTTGACCAGAATGAAATGGATGGAATGAAGCTTTCAAGACCTTCATTTGATGATGCGGCACAACTCAAAATGAAAGTAAACAGCTACAAACTTCCATTAATCATAAGAACAAGGAATGTACAAAGCATGAATCTCAGAAAACAGAAAGTTTTAAAAAATAAAATGGAAAACACAAATATGAATATAGGCATTATTGTTGTTATGTTGTTAGTTAATGTCAAGTTAATATCAACTCAGTAAACCTATGCACAGTAGAACACAATGCTGCCTGGTGCACTGCCAAACTCACAATCATTTCTACACTTGAGCCTATTGCTGCTGCACTGTGCCTATCCATCTAATCAGGGGCCTTCCTCTTTTCCATTGATCTTCCACTTAAGCAAGCATGATGTCCTTCTCCAGGGTCTAGTCCCTTCTAATAATATATCCAATAATATGTCCTAAGTATGAGAGATGAAGTCTGTTCATAGTGACTTCTAAGGAGCATCCTGGCAATATGTCTTCCAACACAGATTTGTTTATTTTTTTGGCAGTTCATGGTACTTTTGATATTCTCCTCCAGCGCCGTAACTCAAATGCATACATTCTTCTATCATCTTCTTTATTCTTTGTCCAACTTTCACATGCATATGAAGTTATTGAAAATATCATGGCTTGAGTCAAGTGAATCATATTCCTCAAAGCTATATCTTTGCTCTTCAACACTTTAAAGAAGTCTCATGGCAGCATATTTGCCTAGTGCCATAGGTCCTTTGATTTCTTGATTGCTACTTCCGGGAGTGTTAATGGTTGATCTGAGCAAAATGAAGTTTTTGACAACTTCAATCTTTTTTCCATTTATCATGATGTTATTTATTGGTTCAGTTGTGAGACATTTTGTTTTCTTTACATTGGGCTGCAATCTATAATAAAGACTGGTCTTTGATTTTCATCATTAAATATTTTAAGTTGTCTTTGCTTCCAGCAAAGGGCATACCATCTCTATATCATAGGTTCTTAAAAAATCTTCCTCCAATCCTGAGGTAATGTTCTTCTTCATATATTCTAACTTCTCAAAGCATATGCCCAGAATACAGATTAAATAAGTACTGTGAAAAAATACAACTCTGGTGCATACCTTTCTTGATTTCAAATCATTCATTATCTCCTTACTCTGTTTAAATGATTACCTTTTAGTCTATGTACAGGTTCCTCATAAGCATAAATCAAGTGTTCTGGAATACTCATTTTTCTCAGTATTAGTCATAGTTTGTCTGGATCCACAAAGTCAAAAACCTTTGCATAGTTAATAACATACAAATAAATGTCTTTCTTGTATTCTCTGCTTTCAACCAAATCCATCTGATGTTAGCTGTGATATTCCTGGTTCCATCTACTTGTCTGAACTTGGCTTGAATTTCTGGCAGTTCCCTGTGCATGTACTGTTGTAGCCTTTTTTGAATTATCTTCAGTAAAAAATTACTTGCATGTGATATTAACGACATTGTTCAATGATTTCTGTATTCTATTGGGTCACTTTCGAACGGGCACAAATATGGACTTTTCCAATCAGTTGGCCAGGTAGCTGCCCTCTAAATTTCTTGGCATAGATGAATAAGTTCTCTCAGTGCTGAATCAGTTTGTTGAAAGATTTCAATTAGTATTCAGTCAATTCCTGAATTGTCATTTATTTTACAAATGGAGACTTGCTTTTGTTTTTTTGTTTTTTTTTTTAAGTTCTTTCATCTTTGGAAATGCTGAGTGTTTTCTTACCTTTTGATTTTCTAACTCCAGGTCTTTGCACATTTCATTATAATACTTGACTTTGCCTTCTTAAATTGACCTTTAAATTTTCTATTCAGCTCTTGCATTTTCTTATTTCTTACATTCATTTTACCATCTGGATTTCAAGTCTTTTTTTGAACTAGAAATATATTTATTTTAAATTAGTATACTTCAATCCATAAACAGTTGATTTCTTGGGGATATGACAGAGTTGTACTCATATCTAATTTTCCATTTAGATGTTTAGGTAATTTTTTAAGTATTGATATTTTATGTATTTTGATGGAATTATAGACTATTGTTGGTAATAATAAATACTTTATAAAATGTCTCTGCAACAACCACTGCACATAGAGTAGTAAACCTGGTTTGTACCAATTTTTAAATCCCTGAACTGTATGTATTGTTTATTATGACAAATTTTAGCTCTGTTAGGAGCTATGGTAGTGTGGTGGTTATGAATTGGGCTGCTAACCTCAAGTTCCATGAGAGAAAGATGAGGCTTTCTGCTCCCATAAAGATTTACATCCTCTGAAACACTGTGCAGGGTCACTATGAGACTCCACGGTACTTAACAACAACAAGTAAAATTTAATTAGTTTGATGTTGATATTCTGTAGTTATTATCAATATTTAATATCTCTCAAACAAATAAAGAGCAGTGCCTGGATTTCAAGCCTATTATTTGAACAACAAATACATTTACTTTACATGAATCTACTTAGATTAAAAAGCCATAAACAGTTAATTTCTTGGGGGTTTTACTGAGTTTTATTCATGCCTAATTTTCCATGGATGTGTTTAGGTAATTTTCTAAGAGTTGATATTTTAAGTATTTTGATGGAATGATAGACTACTGTTGGTAATAATGAATACTTTATAAAGTGTCTCTGCAACAACCACTAATTAGCTTCATTATAGCCCATGGTTAATTCCTATGAATAACTTATGTAAATGATGAAACTCCTAGTAGATTCTCTGAATTTTCTGACAATGAGATTTTGAGAGTATTAAGTATGGCATATTTTTGACAGAAGGTACATTTCTTTGTTGCATTTTGAGAAAGGAATCCAAATACTAGAATTTATTTAGCTACGGAGTTTTTTCCTTTTCCAAAAGCTTTGAAAGAGGAAACTGAAAAAAAGCAGGCTCAAAAGAGCTTCAAGTTAGATTTGCATCTTAAGAACAAAGAAACAAATGAAAATGTGACTATTGTCTTTATCTTCACTGTTATTGTATGCGGTATCCTTCTATAATCTTTTCTTGTAATGAGACTTAATAGCTGCCTTTGAGATATTAATGGAAATTGTCACAGACAAGGGAGATATTACTGCATCTAATGAACTAAAGTAAGACTAAAAGGAAAGGAAAAGGAACAATAAGTAAAATCTGCACAAATAAAAAGACTTACACTAGTTTCTAAAATTTAACCCTATAAATGACTATGACAAAATTTAGTGATGGAAATGAGTTACTAGTTAATTTTTCTGAAATAAATGTATCAAGTACAATGGAAAGATTATTTTAAAAATACTTGGATTCAAGTCTTACTTAAGAAAATTTTTTGTTTCAACTTCATATAGTACCCAGCCAATGAATTTTATATTGTCCAAAGGGCAAGCCAGTACTTATCTTTGCTACAGCATATAAAAGGACCGCTTCAGAGAAAACCACAAGCATTGAAGTAAAAATAATGCATAACATTTTAAGGAATGCTGTAATCATATTGGAAAAAATTCACCAATATATTGAGAGTTTCAAGGTTAGATTCAATTTTGTAAAGTTATTGTACTAGTAACTCTACCTTTTAAATGTTCATCTTTGGGTTACATAAATCATCAGAAAAGTTGATGCTTAGTTAAAATAATTTCGTAAATGTACATTCTTTCCTTTGTTTCTCTAAGCTGCGTGGCTGCCATTTAAGCACTAGTCTATTGCCATCTAATTAAATGAAGGATGTACAATTGAACTGTCAAGTAGAGAATTATCAGGTTGGTACATAAGTTATGATGGCAACCAGACTTTTTTTTTAGGGCATTCCCCAAGGAACAAATTGTAAATAATGCCATCCAAACTTCCTGAGAACACGATGCATGCCAGATTTCTGCCAGGATAACAGTTGATGTCTAATTGAGCCCAGGATTGTTAAAATGTCTCTTTTTTACAGTCTTGAATAATGTAGAGCTAATGAACAGATTCCATTTCAGATTTGAAGCCTCAGCTCCTTAGTAAAGACTCTTACATAATTTGACATTTTTTTTTAATAAAAGGAAAATATTTTTAGCTAAAACCCTTGTCTATATGTAGATGTTATTTTTTTATTAAAATTATGTGTAAATTGTTCATAACACATATCCAACTCTTCTAGCAAGAGCTGATTGGTGGATGAATTATTCAGAAACTTCATTCCATTTTAATCATACACTTGGTTCATAAGAGAGTAAAACAACAACAACAAAAGAAAACAGCCATTTATCATTGCTGTCCTCTTTCTTCTCTGACTTGCAGACATGTAGTACATTCCCGAAATTTTTAGACAGTTAATGCTTATCCCATGCTTAAGAAGAAATACTTATTTTTCTCTTCTTCTGTGGATATTACAAACAGAGATTAGTGGCCTCTCTCTTCAGAGCTGTCAGTTGTGAAGTGGCATGAGCTATTAACATTCTATTGTAAGTGGTCAGAAGCTTCCTTTGGTATTCTTGTCAAAAGGCTACTAAAGCCACAGTTTGTGCTGTTTTCACCAAGATAATCCATTCCTGCCCTTTCTGATTGGCTGTGACATTTAATATACCACATTTACTAATGATCTGTGTACCTACTGAATCTGTTTGACTCAAAAAAGAAAGAAAAGATAGATCTTAACTCAGTCTACAGTATAACTACTGATATTCTGATATGACTCCATAGTTATATTTACTCCAGGAAACATAAAATTAAATGCAAAGAACACTTTAAAACTTCTTTTTATTAGTCAAATAAGGTTAAATACAATGTCCATTGGATGTTAGAATGATAAAAAAAAATGCCAATTAAACACTAATACCTGAAATCACTAGTTCAGTGCACAAGCCATAACCAACTAGATGTCTAAAGAACAGAATGCAAACTTTTCTGGCTCTATGTCTCTTCTAAATTGTATGCTTGATAAATGTTTTGTAATAGCCTAACCTGGTACTTGTTTCCTGAGGGAAACAAATAAAAGATGTGTTCTAATTCATTTATTCATTTATTAAATATGATTTATTGTTGTTGTTGTTGACAGGTACCATTGAGTCAGAACCAACTCATAGCGACCCCATGCACAGCAGAATGAAACAATGTCCGATCCTGGGCCAACCCCACTACCGCTGCCACACTTGAGTCCATTAATGATGCCACCTGGCCAATCCATCTC
>NW_006408600.1:6106319-6107884 GCF_000296735.1 Chrysochloris asiatica | reverse complement strand
AACTGCAAAGCTGTTGCAGTTGCAAAGTTGGTGGTTAAAGATCACCAGCTGCTCCCTCCCATATTTTACCCACTCTTAAATTTGAGTGAGATTATTTATAGAAATCAGAAATTCAGTTGTGTTATTAGATATCTCACATTTGATGAGTTTTTCTTTAGTTTCCTTCCAAGATGTTATATTTAATTATTTAAACTTTTCCACATTTACATATTGTCAACATAGCAATCTTTACAACTAAAACAATACAGAACATGTTAAATGGAGAAAAGATTGGGATTGTTAAGAATTTCCTTTGACTTGCATCCACAATTAACCTCCTTGGAAGCAGCAGTCAAGACGTCAAACTCCATATTGAATTGGGAAAATCTGTTACAAAATACTTGTTGAAATATTGAAAAGCAGAGGTGTATCTTTGAGAATTCAGGCAAGCCTGTACAAGTTAGGGTATTTTCAATCACCTCATATACATGTGAAAGCTAGACAAGGAATAAGAAAAAACAAAGAAGTGTTGATGTATTTGAGTTGTGGTTGTTGTTGTTGTTGTTAGGTGTCAAGTCAGTACTGACCCATAGTGACCTTATGCAGAGCAGAATGAAACACTGTCCAATCGTGTGCCAACCTCATTACTGTTGCCACACTTGAGACCATCGATGCTGCCAATTGACCAGTCCATCTCTTTGGGGGTTTTCCTCTCTTTCTCTGACCCTCCAACTTACCAAACATGATATCCTTCTCCAGTGACTAGTCCTTCCTGATGATGTGTCTGAGTGTGAGAGACAAAGTTTGGTCATCTTGGCCTCCAAGGAACACTCTGGCTGCACTTCTTCCAAAAAGGATCTATTGTTTCCTTTGGCAGCCCATGGCACTTTGAATATTCTCCTCAAACACCATAACTCAAAAGCATCAGTTCTTCTATGGTCTTCCTTATTCACTGTCCAACTTTTGCATGCATATGAGGTTACTGAAAATACCATGGCTTGGGTCAGGCGCACCTCAGTCCTCAAGCTGACATCTTTGTTCTTCAACACTTTAAAAAGGTCTTGTGTAGCAGATTTGCCAAATGCAACATGTCATTTGATCTCTTGAATGCTGCTTCCATGATTGTTGATAGTTGATCCAAGAACAATGAAGTCCTTGACAGCTTCAATCATTTCTCCGTTGATAATAATGTTTATTGGTCCAGTGGTGAGGATTTTTTTTTTTTTTCTATGTATTGAGATGTAATCCATACTGAAGGTTGTGCTCTTTGATTTTCATCAGTAAATGTTTTAAGTTCTCTTCACTTTCAGCAAGCAAGGATATATCATCTGCATATCACAGGTTGTTAATGAGTTTTCTTCCAATCCTGATGTCATGTTTTTCTGCATATAACCCAGCTTCTTGGATTATTTGCTAGGTTGAATAAGTATGGTGAAAGAAGACAACCTTGTCACACACCTTTCTTAATTTTAAAACATTCAGTGTTCCCATGTTATATTCGAACAACTGCCTCTTGGTCCAGGTACAGATTCTTCATGAGAACGATTAAGTGTTCTGGAATACTCATACTTTGCAATCTTGTGCAT
>NW_006408600.1:6103471-6104729 GCF_000296735.1 Chrysochloris asiatica | reverse complement strand
CCAATACCAGTCCATTTCAGCTACTAATGCCTAAGATATCAATGTTAATGTGTTCCAGTTCATTTTTGTGTTTTGAGTTGTGGTAATGGTAAAGAATATTGACTGTCTTGTAATGAATTGCCAGACCAATAGAAAGCTCTTTCTTTGAAGAAGTACAGTCAAAGTGCTCTTTTGAAGAGAGAATAGTGAGACTTTGTGTCATGTACTTTGTGTATATTATCAGAAGGGATCGGTTCCTTGAGTAGGACATCATGTTTGGTAAAAGAGAAGGTCAAACAATAAAGATAGTGAGGATAATGCAGGACTGGGTATTTGTTCATTCTGTTGTATGTTGGGTAGTTTTGCATTGGTACCAACTCAATGGCATCTACCAACATCTACTTTGAGCTAGCAAATGAAACTCTGTAATCTCCCTCAGGGAGGATTTTTTAAAAGAGTGGAACAAGTATCTGAATTCTATTTGAGGCACATTGATTTTGAAGTTTCCCTCCTTTCTATTATTCTTAGCGGTGTGTATGCATGTGTATAAATAAAACTAAAGAATAGATTCTTTATTATTATGTCTACATCGAAAATACTAGAATTCTAAATATAAGTGCAACACTTCATCATAATTTTTTTTTAACTGTAGTCATCATTAGTAAGCAACTTTGTTGATCACTTTAAAATTATTTTTATTGTGTTCAGAAAAGGCTGATTTAGTGGACTTTAAGGGCCCAGATTAATTGTGACCTTGTTAGAACAGGACAATTTTGCTTTTATTAAATGGGATACAAGGGTAATATCAGACAGCATACATCAACCTCTGTCCTTCCTTCCCTTGGCTTCCGTGAATGTTATATGAGTACATAGGTGTGAATGTTCCCCTACAAATCTAATGGAGAGTGAAATAATGCATATCATGGGTTTAGAATCCAGTGATTATTTTTAATAAAATTTATTAATCTCCTTGACAGACACCCTGCATTATTTATTTATTTATTTATTAAGGTTTTTATTGTGGATTAAGTGAAAGTTTACAGGGCACATCATCAATTTCACATTCAACAATTCATATACCTTGTTTCATTACATTGAATATAATCCCCTCCATATGCTATCAGTTAACAGTATTTCTCTCTATCCACTTTGTTGTTGTTGTTAAGTGCCGTCGAGTCGGTTTCGACCCATAGCGACCCTGTACAGGGTTTCCGAGGGTGTAAATCTTTACGGGAGTAGAAAGCCTCATCTTTCTCCCGCGGAGCAGCTGGTAGTTTCG
>NW_006408600.1:6095435-6100584 GCF_000296735.1 Chrysochloris asiatica | reverse complement strand
AAGGATTAAGTTTATTTTCTAAATAATTTATCTGTCTTTAGAGAAAGAAGCACTGTGGGTTAGGTATTGTTCTATTAACTACAAGTTTGACAGTTCAAAGGCACCAGCCACTCCATGGGAGAAAGATGAGGCTGTTTCCATAAAAATGTAAAGTATCAGAAATTCTGCTTATGATTGCTATGAGTTGGAATCAAAGAGATGGCAGTCGGTGTGATTTTTTTTTTGGTATATTCGAGGAATTGAATAGCTACGTAAAGTCAATGCTTCTCATTTTAAAAGTCATTATGTTCAAGAATTTATATGTAAGTTAATAAAATACTACTATAATATTGAGGTTGAGAAATATCATAGTTACCTTTAACTTATAAGTTTATTTTCTTTTTCTCTGACAGAAAACTTCTAACTTGCAACAATTGGTAAATACCCTTATATTGACTCTATAACTTTTCCATTTTATTAGCAGAGAAAAAATGAAATAAAATATATTTATAATTTTAAAAAATTAGTTCAAATGTTTTATTGCACTCTGACGGTGTCTGATAGGGCTTGTTCAGACACTTTAACTTTTAGTCTCATATAAAAAAGCAAAAACAATAAAATAATTATTAAAAATATCTTTGGGGCCTTCAGCAAGATGTCATACTAGGCAGACAAATTACAAAAAAGATATAACAACAAAGATATAACAGAGCAAGTGAACAAAGATATAACAGAACAAGTGAAACTGACCCAGATGAAAATTCAGGAACCCTGAACTTCAGAGCAAAAGTTAGATAAGTGAATTGAGAGCTTGCAGGTAAGAGAAGTTGAGCAGTGACAGTGAAAGACGGAGATTGACTAATGAATGGCCAGACAGATGCAGCACAACCATTTTGTGAGCAGCTTTGGAAACAGAACTGGTTTGACAGAGCAGATAACCACAGGTGAAAGGAAAGGTGGTATTTCTGCTTATTCCCCATAGTCTCCTGGTGACTAGAGGAGTAGCAAGCTCCCACCCTCATCCATGACCAGCACAGACCCTTCTTTCTGTGAGTTCAGAGCCACTTGGTTGGGAATCAAGTTGGTGTGAGGCGGATCTGCTGCACCACTTTGGTGTACTGCTTTGGTGCCTAGATTTAGATGGTCTTGGCTGCAGAGACATTAACCAGCATTTAATGAGTCAACTTGCCCCAACTGCCCTGTGATTCTAACAGACACTGAAACAAGCTCCATCAAAGGCCTCCATGAAGCACTTCTGGATTGAGTGTCCTGCACATGGATATCACTTAGGTTGATAGGAACTTCATCTAGGGCCAGAAACTCTGCAGTCACATTCCTCCCACACCCCCTTTGTGAGCTCTTAGTTTTGCAGGAGCCCCCCAGAATTTTTTCCTCTTTGAGTTCAATAGCTGCACTGGTTTTATATGTTTTTTTTTTTTTTTTTTTTTTAATGTATCACTGTTTTTGTTCCTTTTTTCTTTCTCTTACTTCTATTTCTATTCCCTTGTTGTCCTGTCTATCACCACTTTTGTTTTTCCTTCTTGTTTTCTGTTTCTCTTTTTCCATCTTCTTCTTCTTTTTTTTTCTTTTGATCGTTCTGTACTACATTCTTTTTCTTTTCATCTTCCCTCTCCCTGATTTTTCTAATATTTTAAAGTATCTTCCTTTTATTTACTCTCTTATTTTTCTTTTATATAGTTCTATTTTCCTGTCTTTTTTCCTTCTTTTTAGCTATTCTTGTTTTAAAAATTTTTTTCCTGTTATTTTCACTCTTATTTTTATCTTCTATGACTCCATTTACCATTTCTTTTATCTTTATACTTACTATATTCTTTTTTCTGGTTTCTGTCTGTTTTTATTTCTTATCCTTATGATTTTCTGTTTCATTGTTGTTTCCTTGTTTGTTTATTCTGTTTTGTTTTCCTTTTTGTGTGTGGGAGGGGTTTTCTCTTTCCTACTCAACAGGAGACAGCAACAGTACCCATAAAGTCCAGCCAAGGCCAGATCTCTCTAGTTCCGCCTACTGGGCAAGAGCAAATACCATCTCCTGTAACACTTGATTAAGTATATACAGCAGCCAACACCAGTCAAACTAACCCAAACTGAGGTGCACAAGAGACAAACAGAGAACAGTGTACATGTTCACATTCTCTAACTACATAAACAGGAGATAGTTGGTGAGAAACTAAGACCAAATCAGCATACAAGCATCAATTAAATACAAATAGAGCAATCAAATGTCCCAGAGACAATAGGTAATTTTAGCTCATAAGAAGAAACAAGAGAGAATGGCTGAAACAAATGACCAAGATGCAGAGCTATACAATACTTCTAAGGATGAAAAAAGGTAATCGAACTAATTTAAAAATAATTTAAAAGAGGGGTATTTAGGAGCATTCAAAGGATTAACAGAAAGATTGTGTAAAGCAAGGATGACACAAAAAAACATTAAAGAAGAATTCAGGAAAATACTATAAGAACAAACAGATAAAATAAATGTAAATTTTGGAAACACCACAAAACCTGAAATTAAAAATCCACAAGATTAATTCTGAGATTTCAGAAGTGCACAATATACATGGTAAAAGTAAGGAAATAGATTCAAAGCAATGGAAGCCCAAATTAACGAACTTGAAGATAAAGTTTTCAATAATAACATTAATCAGAAAAAAAAATGAAAAAAATGTAAACAAAGTTAAACAAAACAAAAACACCTGAGTTATGTGGGACATTATAAAAAGGAACAACTTACATGTGGTTGGAATTCCAGAACAGGAAGACACAACAGTGAAAATCCCAGAGAAAACTGTTGAAGAGTTGTTGGAAGAAAACTACCCTAACATCATGAAAGATGAGAATATAATCACACAAGAAGCTGAATGAACCAGAAACAGGATAGATTCCATAGGAAATCACCAAGATATATCATAATCAAACTTTCTAAAACAATAGACTAGGAAACAATCTTGATTCTCAGCAGAAACCAAGCAGGGAGAAGACAATGGGATGACATATACAAAGCTCTGAAAGAAAAAAAAATTTCCAACCAAGAATCATACACCCAGGAAAGCTGTCCCTGAAATATGACAGTAGAATTAGAACATTTTTGCTAAAAAGAAATGGAAGGAATTTATAATGACCAGACCAACTTTACAAGCAATGCTAAATGATATTTTTGGTCTGAGAATCAATAACAGCAGACAACCTGAGATTATCATACGTGACAACATCACTCAGACTCAATCCAGTTATGTTGCTGTTGTTCAGTGCTCTTGAGTCAGTTTTGACCCATACTGATCCTGTATAAAGTTTCCAAGGAGTGGCTGCTGAGTTTGAACCACTGACCTTGCAGTTCAAACCAACTTTGCAGTCCAGGGCATCAACTCACAGTATTTAAAGTAAAAACAAAACAAAACAAACAAAGCACCTGTTGTTATTTTTGTTGTTACTTGCCATAGAGTATAGTGTCAATTCCAACCCTTAGGGTTTCCAAGAAGCAGCTGGTAGGTCTTACTTAATTATTGTCTAACATTCACATGCATATGAGTCTATTGAGAATACCATGGCTTGGGTTAGGAGCACTTTAGTCCTTAACCCTGATATCTTTTTTCTTGAACACTTAAAAGATGTCTTGTGCAATAGATTTACCTAATGCAATATGCCGTTTGATTTCTTGACTGCTACTTCCATGAGTGTTGATGGAACAAGCAAACTGAAGTCTTTGACAACTTTAATCTTGTCTTCATTTATAATGATGTTATTTGTTGCTCCAGTTGTGTGGATTTTTGTTTTCTTTACATTGAGATGCAACCGATACTGAAGGCTATTATCTTTGATCTTCATGAGTAAATAGTTTAAGTCCTCTTCACTTTCAGCAACCAAGTTGTATCATCTGCATATGGCAGGTTGTTAATGAGACTTCCTCCAATCCTGATGCCACATTCTTCTTTATATAATCATTTCTCAGATTCTTTCCTCAGCATATAGACTGAATGAGTATGGTGAAGGAATACAACCCTGGCACACACCTTTCCTAATTTAAATCATTCGGTGTTCTCTTGTTCAAACAACTGTCTCTTTTTCTATGTACAGTTTCCTCATGAGCACAATTAAGTCTTCCAGAATATTTATTCTCCACAATGCATCCATAGATAGTCATGATTCACACAATTGAAAGCCTTTTTATAGTCAATAAAGCACAAAAAAACACTTTTATGGTATTTCCTGCTTTCAGCCAAGATCCACCTGATATCACCAATGACATCCCTTCTTCTGCATCATCCACTGAATCTGGTTTGAACCTTGGGAAGTTCCCTGTCAGTGTAAAGTTGCAGCCATTTTGTAATTATCTTTAGCAAAATTTTACTTGCATATTATTGCTTGCATAATATTGCCAAATATTACTTGCATATTAATGACATTGTCACTATGATTTCTAATTTCCTTTGGGGCACCTGTCCATGGAATGGGCACATATGTGGATCTCTTACAATCAGTTGTTGAGTGAATGTCTCCAGTACTGCCTATGTTTGTTGAAATATTTCAATTTTGCATTCCATCAGTTTCCAAAGCATTGTTCTTTGCCAATGCCTTCAGTGCACCTAGAACTTCTTCCTTCTGCACCATTGGCTCTTGATCATATGCTGTCTCTTGAAATAGTTAAACATGAACCATTTCAGTTTGGTACTGTGAGTCTGTGTTTGCTTTCCATCTTTTTTTTGATGCTTTCTGCATCATTCACTATTCTGCCCAAATAATTCTTCAGTACTACAAGTCACATCTTGATTTTTTTCTTCACTTCTTCAAACTTGAGAAATTTTGAGCATGTTCTTTTGGTTTTCTCAGTCCAGATCTTTGAACACTTCATTATAATATTTGATTTTGTCTTTTTGAGCTACATTTAAAATTCTCTAGTCAACTCTTTTACCTCCATATTTCTTCCATTTTCTTTAGCATCTCTTTTCTAGAGAGAAAGGTTCAGAATCTCTTCTGACATTCATTTTCTCGTTTTCTTCTTTCTTTCCTTCTTAATGAACTTTTGCTTTCTTTATGCATGAGGTTCTTGATGTCTTCCCACAAGTCTTCTGGTTTTCCATCATTAGTGTCTCATACATTAAATCTGTTCTTGAGATGATCTCTAGATTCCGGTGGGATATGTTCACAGTCATAT
>NW_006408600.1:6093682-6094894 GCF_000296735.1 Chrysochloris asiatica | reverse complement strand
TAGGATATTGTTACTTATGTGTTCCTTTTCACAATGTTCATAGATGCATACTTCATACATTCCATGTTTCAATTATTAATGTGTATCCTTTCAAAATGTTCACAGATTCATACTTCATACATTCCATGTTTTAATTATTAGTGGGTATTTGCAGCTCTTTCTTATTTTGAGGTGTGCCCTATCAGAAAATAGAGGTCCCACAACATTTACTTCTTTCCCATAATCACATGCATTTCTATGTTAAGCAGACAGATCATGACCTGTAGTATTTGAGTGACTTCTGATCCAAGGGAGTCATCTCCAGAGCTATATCTGACAATATTCTGGTGCTATTCATCATATCCAATATTCAATATTCTGATTTCACTGTTTAACATAAAGTTTTCTGTGTGAAACCACTCAGATATAGCCAGCCTCTTCTTCTGAGGCTTTCCTAGTCTGGAAACACAGTTTAAACCTGGCCACCTTGCATGACACTGCTGGCATTCAAATACTGGTGTAATGGCATCCAGCATCACACAATCTATCACAGTGTGACAAATTGACAGAGGAGTGGTGGAGACTTCGAGGAGAAAAGGTATGTTTGTAGGCAGTATAGCCAAATATGGAGTCCTGATGTATTGCTATGGGTTAATGTGCTGAACTTCAAAGTCAGTTTGAACCACAAATTCGGCAGTTCAAGCTCACCAGTTGCTCCTTGAAACCCTATACAGGGTCACTATGGGTCAGAACTGACTAGATAGAACTTAACAACAATAACAACAACAATAGTCAAATGATAGTATCATGCTACAATATAATGCATTGGACCCCAAGGTCTGTTTGAACCTTAAATTTGGCAATTCAAATCCACCAGCTCCTCCTGGGAAATTGTAGACAGGGTTGCTATGAGTTGGAATCAGCTCTAGATTACCTAAAATCAGCATAAAAAATGTGGCATGCAAATGGAAAATATACGTGCTTCCTTCTTGAAGTTGCATTGATATTGTTGGGTGGTGTACATCTAAGAGCTCAAATAATTTATTTTTTGTTGCCTTTTTGTCATACATATAATCCATCTTTAAAGAGATTGTAGCTAATTATAGGCAGTGACTGTGTCTAATGATCTGCACAAACTTTCATTAAATATCTGCCATATGATTGTATTATTCTTTTAATTCAAGTTAAAATCTCAAACAGTAGCTTTAATATGCACACACACACACACACACA
>NW_006408600.1:6091620-6092687 GCF_000296735.1 Chrysochloris asiatica | reverse complement strand
CATTAATAAGACAAGAAAGAAGGAAAAGGTCAAAATGAATGTCAGAAGAGACATTGAAACTTGCTCTCCAATTTAGAGATGCTAAAGCAAATGGAAGAAATGAGGAGGTCCAAGAGCTGAACAGAACATTTCAAAGATCAGCTCTAAAAGATAAAGCCAAATGTGCAAAGATCAGGAAACAGAAAACCAAAAAGGAAGAACACACTTAGCATTTCTCAAGATGGGGAAACTGAAGAAAACATCAAGAGAAGATGGAAGGAATACACAGAGTCACTGTGCCAAAAAGAAATGGTTCATATTCAACGGTTTCACAAGGTAGCATATGATCAAGAGCCAATGATACTGAAGGAGGAAGTCTAAGGTGCATTGAAGGAATTGGCAAAGAACAAGGCAGCAGGAATTGATAAAATAAAATTTGAAATCTTTCACGAAAGTGAGGTGGCACAGGAGGCACTCACTCATCTCTGCCAAGAAATTTGGAAGACAACTATCTGGCCCACTGAATGGATGAGATCCACATTTGTGCCCATTCCAAAGAGAATTGACCCAAAGGAATGCAGAAATCATCCGACAGTCTCTTTGATACCTCAAGAGAGTAAAATTTTGCTAAAAGTAATACAGAAATTGCTAAAATCATACATTGACATAGAACTTCAGAGGTTTAGGCCTGATTCAGAAGAGGCCGTGGAATGAGGGATATCATTGTTGATATCTGATGGATCTTTGCTGAAAGCAGAAAATATCAGAAAGATGTTTACCTGTGCTTTATTGATTATGCCAAGACTTTCGATTGTGTGAATCATGACAAGCTATGGATAACATTGTGGAGGATGAGTATTCCGGAACACTTGATTGTGCTCATGAGGAATCTGTACCTGGGCCAAGAAGCAGCTGTTTGAACAGAATATGGGAACACTGAATGGTTTAAAATTAAAAATGGTGTGTGATAAGGTTATACTCTTTCACCATACTTATTCAACCTGTATGCTGAGCAAATAATCCGAGAAGCTGGGTTCTATGAAGAAAAACGTGGCGTGAACTATGGAGGAAGACTCATTAACAACCTG
>NW_006408600.1:6088881-6090880 GCF_000296735.1 Chrysochloris asiatica | reverse complement strand
GGTCAGTACTGACTCGATGGCAACTAACAACAACAACAAGAAAATTCAGTGTGCTTGTAAGAAGGAAGATAAGTGCTAATTATATTTTGAGTGAAATAACCAACCAATTGAAAAGCAGTTGATATATTTAAGTGCCATCGAGTCAGTTTCAAGTCATAGTGACCCTGGTGGATTTAAACTGCCAACCTGCAGTTAGCAATCCAGTGTTTATCCTGTGGTGCCACACCAAGACTGCAGCACTTGATCTAAACACACAGAAAGTTTTTATATTTATATTTGTTATAAGAGTTGAACGCTTTGGTAATATATCTTCTAATTTTATAAGTCCATATAACTATTTTGGAGTCCTGGTGTGGTGCTGTGGGTTAATGCACCAAACTGCAAAACTATTTAAACTGCAAGATCTGCAGTTCAAGTTCACCAGCTGCTCCTTGGAAACACTATACAGGGTTGCTATGGGTCAGAATTGACTCAACAGCACTTAACAACAACAACAATAAAACTGTTTTTAAACCTAATATTAATTGTGATTTTCTTGAATACTCTGTTGGATTCCACTTTTTTTATTTAAAAATTCTGTATTTCTTCAAAGTTGTAACTTAGAGAAAAATGTCATTACTTAATACAACAGTTATTCATATGGAGCCTCAAAATTAGATTCATTCTTTATGTCGCAAGAAGGGAGAGAAGTGGATTAAGCATGAGTAGTATCTTTTCAGCCTGCAAAATTGTGGTCATAGAGTCATATATTTCTAATTGTATTACTTGGCCATATGCTCAGGAGAACATCACTTAGATGTCCTTGTCCTGAGCATTTTGATTTTTAAAATTATACGAGTCTCTTTAAAAGCTTTCAGGCTTGAGCTTTAAGGTAGTAAATCAATTGTACCTGAGTATGCATTATAACTGTCTAATCCATGAAAGTGATATCTATTTGTTTTGTGATATTTGATTCTCTGTTAAATACTTTAAAATGGAAGTTTCCGTCTGGCCATGTGACGTGAGGGTACTTAATATCTAAGAGGATTCACTTGTCATGAATGCATTTGGAGGGTCTTAACATACTTCTATAATGTGGAGTATTGAAGAATAGTCTATTCAGTGACCATCTCTAAAAGGTAAAAGTTGGCAACAATGATGTACCATGGGAGGCCATATATTTCCCTTCCTTCTGTCTACTCCCAGTCTGCAAGCGCACTAAAATAGAGTTAGAAGAAGGTGTTAGGAAACCATAGGCTTATATATTGTCTACTAGCTTTTAGGATGCAACTCAAAGTGAGCATTTATATTAAAAGGACATTAGATTTTCTAGAATTCTTTCACTAGGCAGAATGTTTTAATTAAAAATAAACAGCTCAAATATAACAATAATTGTAAGGATGGAGAAGGACCAGACAGTGTTTCATTCTGTTGTTCCTAGGGTCACTATTGTCAAAAACAACTCAATGACAAAATAGTTACAATAAAAACAGCAAACACCTTTCTGGTATACTCTGCTTGCATTCAAGATCCATCTGAGGTCAGTAATGATATCCCTCATTCCACGTTTTTTTGTTTTTTTTTTTCCTTTTCTTTTCTGAATCTGGCTTCAGTTTTTGGTTGCTCCCTATCAATGTACTGCTGTAACCATTTTTAAAATTACCTTTAGCAAAATGTTACTTCCATGTAATATTAATGATATTTAATTATTGCAGCATTATCTTGGATCATATTTCTTTAGAATTGGCACAAATATGGATCTTTTCTGATGGACTGGTCAGGTAGCTACTTTCTAAATATTTTGATGTAGACCAGTGAGCTCCTCTAGGGTTGTATCAGATTGTTGACACATTTCAATTATTATTCCATTGATTTGTGAAGCCTTCTTTTTCACCAAAGGCATTAGAACATCTTGAACTTCTTCCTTCACTGCTATAGGTTCTTGATTATATGCTACCTTTTGAAGTGGCTGAGCACTCACCAATGCATTTTGGAACAGTGACCCTGTGTGCTCCTCCAT
>NW_006408600.1:6086680-6088256 GCF_000296735.1 Chrysochloris asiatica | reverse complement strand
AGCTTGTAAGCCAGTTACTTCTTGCCTTTGTAGTCCCTCCCTCCCCATTTGGGTATCCAATGTCCAGGTTGCCCCCTCTCTGTCTACTCTGTGTGTGGAGGGGGTGGGAATGTTTCTTGCTGTAAGGATTTGTTGCCTCTTTTGTGTCACTGCATTCATATGCATAGGTTAAGTTCATCAGCTTGGATCAACTCAGTCTTCTTTCCCTCCGCACCTCCACCCCCCCCACCACCTTTCTTCTCCTGGTTGAGCTCTGATCATCCAGTCATCTAGTCACAGCCACGTGGTCACGTGGGTGTCATCTGCAAGTATGGGTGTTCTTGTGCACATGCCCTCTCTTCCCATCAGCCAGCAGCTCCATTGTCCACTTGAGTCCTCCGTGGCCACATCACTGACTCTGGGCCCAGGAGTCCTCGGTTCTCCTCGCACTCCTTGCCAACCAGATCCCAAACTGGGTCCACAGAAGCCCTCTGAATATTGTGAGGCTTAGCTTGCCGTTTCATTGCTGCTTTTACCCCATTTCTCCCCAATGGTGATGCGTGTGTTTACCAATCTGAGCATGCATTTTCCACCGAGTCTCAGTTTTTTTTTGGGGGGGGGGCTACGTTGGTGGGACCTGACCGATTGCCCCAGTGTCTCCTAGTAGAGCGACCTGTTTGTTCCCGTAGTAGCAGTCCATCCATCTGTCTCCATTGTGTCGTGTTTTTCCTGTAGGTCTTCCATTCGAGACATATCTTTTGTTCTTTTCACCGTTCTAGGCTCGTCAGCTCATCCCTTCAAGTGGGGATTTCTCATCTCTGGTGATCTGGATGTGGTTCTGGTTTCTACCTATAGTTTTATGTATTGCAAAGGCTCCACAGAAAGCCTCTTTCATCGGGTACGCTGTAGCCCCGTTTTAGGTATTCCAATCAGTTAAAGGCAGAAGATGGAATTACAAGCCTTCTATTGTGATGTTTCTGACTATTCCTATCTCTCCCACTCCAGTGTCTACTCTATATTATAATGCAAGGGAAACCAAGATTCAAAAAAACAGTCAAACATCTTAACACGATTCCCCGCCCATTCAGAACATGAGTCAATCTATGTTTCTCAGAGCCCTGGAGCTCCAAGGCTGTGCACACATCATCCTTTATCTTTGTCCCACTTGGTCCTCTAAACATGCCCTATTGTTCTCCAATCTTCCCCTTTTCTCCACTTCCCTCTCCCACCCTGTATATTGCCCCCCTCCCCATCACCCAAGCTCTCCTGAGCCCAATACCCGCCCTGTGCTCCATCTTCCTCCCTTCCCCCCATCCACCACCTATTTCCCAGCAACCAACAAAAACTTCCCCCTATCCCCCTTTAGTATAATTTATTTTTCTTAGCCTTTTACAGTAGTGGTCCCGTGCAGTATTTCTCTTTTAGTGACTGACTAATTTTACTCAACATAATGTCCTCAAGGTTCATCCATGTTATACAGTGGCTTGCCGCTTCCTTGTTATTCTTCAATGTAGCATAATATTCCATTGTGAGTATGTATCACAATTTGTTTATCCATTCTTCAGTTGATGGGCTCTTTGGCTGTTTCCATCTTTTT
>NW_006408600.1:6063582-6081655 GCF_000296735.1 Chrysochloris asiatica | reverse complement strand
CCCATTTCAAAGAGAGGTGACCCAACAGAATGTGGATATCATTGAATAGTATCATTAATATCACTTGCAAGTAAAATGCTGGTTAAGACAATTGAAATTTGGTAGCAACAGTATATTGATAGGGACTTTCAGAAATTCAAGCTAGATTCAGGAGAGGATATGGAAACAGAGATTGTTGAAGTCAGATGGATCTTGTTTGAAATTAGAGCATACCAGGAGAATGTTTATGTATGCTTTGTTGACGATGCAAAGGCTTTCAACTGTGTGAATCATGAAAAGCTATGGACAAGTAAGGATAACATTGTGAACAATAGGTATTCTAGGACACTTAATTGTGCTCCTGAGGAATCTGCACATAGACCAAGAGACAGTTGTTAGAAAAGACCAGGGGGATAGTGAATGGTTTAAAATCAGGAAATGTGTGTGTCAAGGTTGTATCCTTTCACCATACTTGTTCCAACTGTATGCTGAGCAAATACTCCAACAAGCTACATTATATGGAGAAGAAAATGACATCAAGAGTACAGGATGACTCATTAACAACCTGTGCCATGCAGATGTTAAAATTTTGCTTGTTGTACCTCAATGTAAGAAAATTAAGATAGTAAAATTAGAGCAATATATTACATAATGATATATGAAGAAACATCTGAAGTCATCAAAGACTTCATTTTACTTGATTCCAAAATAAGCACTTATAGAAGCAGTAGTCTAGAAACCAAATGAGTATTGCATTGGGCAAATCTGCTGCACAAGACCTCTTTAAATGTTATAGAGTAAGGATATCAATTTGAGGACTGAGATGTGCCTGATATAAGCCATGGTATTTTCAATTGCCTCAGATACGCATGTGAAAGTTGGACAATGAATAGTGAGTACTGTAGAAGAATGGATGAATTTGAATTGTGGTGTTAGGAGAAGAATATTAAAAGTGCTATGAACCATCAAAACAAACAAATCTGTTTTGGAAAAATATAGCCAGAATTGTCCTTGGAAGTCAGGGTGATGACACTTCGTCTGTCATACTTTGGACATGGAATTTGGAGGGACCAGTCCATGGAGAAGAACACTATGCTTGGTAGAGATCAGTGAAAAATAAGAAGAACTCCAAGGAGATGGATTGACACGATGGCAGGAACAATGAGTTTCAGCATAACAATAATTGTGAGCATGACACAGTACAGGGCAGTGTTTCGTTCTGGTGTACATAATGTCTCTATGAGTCAGAACTGAATCAACAGCTCCTAACAATAACAACAGAAACAAAACAAAAGGAAGAACATGCTCAACTTTTCTCAAGCAGAAAGAACTGAAAAAAAAAGAATCAAGATTGGATCTGCCATACTGAAGGATTCTATGGGCAAAATATTGAATTATGCAGAAAGCATCAAAAGAAGATAAAAGGAATACGCAGAGCCACTGTACCAAAAAGTAATGGTCAATGTTAAGCCACTTCAAGAAGTAGCCTTGATCAAGTGGCGATGGCACTGAAGGAAGAAGTCCAAGGTACACTGAAGGCATGGCAGAGAACAAGGCTCCTGTAATTGATGGAATACAAATTGAAATCTTACAATCAATTGATGCAGTACTGGAGGCACTCACTCATCTATGCCATGAACTTTAAAAGATAACTACCTGCTCACCTCATTGGAAAAGATCCAACAGAATGTGAACATCATCAGACAATATCATTAATATCACACACAAGTAAAATTTTCTAAAGACAATTAAAATATCACTTCAACAGCATATTGGTGGGGAACCGCCAAAAGTTCAAGCTGGATTCAGATGAGGACATGGAATGAGGGATATTATTGCTGACATCAGAGTGATCTTGAATGAGAGCAGAGAATTCTAGAAAGGTGTTTACTTGTGCTTTATTAACTATCAAAAACTTTAGAATGTGTGGACCATGACAGGCAATGGAAAACATTGTGAAGAATGGGCATTAAATTTAATTGGGCCCATGAGGAACTGTACATAGACCAAGATGCACTTTTTCAAACAGAACAAGGGAATATTAATAGTTTAAACTCAGAAAAGCTATGTGCTAGGCTTGTATGCTTTCACCACAATTATTCAATCTATATATTGAACAAATAATCAAAGAAGTGGATTATATGCAGAAGAAGGTTACATCAGGATGAGAGGAAGTCTCATGAACATCCAGTGAGCCTCAGATGATACAACCTTGCTTCCTGAAGCGAAGAGTACTTAAAATACTCACTGATGAAGATCAAAGACCACGGCCTTCAGTATGGATTGCTTCTCAATGTAAAGAAAAGAAAAATTCTCACAAAAGGACCAATAATTATCATGATAAGTGGAGAAAGGTTGAAGTTGTCAAAACCTTCATTTTGCTTTGCAATCACAATCAACACTCATAAAAGCAGCACTCATGAAATCAAATGATATATTTTGTTACACAAAATGCTGCAGAAAACCTATTTAAACTGTTCAAGAGCAAAGATATCAGTATGAGAACTAAGGTAGGCCTGATCCTAGAAAAGGTGTTTTCCATTCAATTTCAATTCACTTCATATGCATGTGAAAGGTAGACAATAAATAAGGAAGACCATAGAACAACTGAAGCATTTGTGTGTCAGTGTTGGGGAAGAACAACGAAAATACCATGGACTGTCAGGGGAGCAAACAAATATGTGTTGGAAGAAGTACAACCAAAATGCTCCTTAGAACCAGGATGACAATACTTCATCTCTCATACTTCAGACAGGTTACCAGGGGAACCGAGTCCCTGGAAAAGAATATCATGCTTGGTAAATAGAAGGATCAGAGAAAAAGTCTAAGAACTTCAATGAGATGGATTGGCATAATGGCAGTATCAATGAGCTAAATTGTAACAATTTTGAGTCTGGTGAAGAACTGGGCAGTGGTTCATTCTATTGTGTGTAGGGTCTCTATGAGTCAAAACTGACTTGATGGAACCTAACAACAATGCTAACAACAACAAATATATATATTTGGAGTCATGGTGTGATGCTTTAGGATAAGCACTGGTCTTCTAACTGTGAAATATACGATTAAAACCCTACAACCACTGAACCACTGCTTGGAAATAGTATAGAGGGTTGCTATAAGTTGGAACTGACTAGATGAAACAAAATAACAATAAAAATATATTTATATATGCATGTTTATGTGGGTATAAGGAGTGCAGTGACTATGTAAGACAAAATCATTGGATTGTCCAGTACAAGGTAAGTGATTGTAGCTCACCATTTGCTCTATGAGAAAATATAAGACTTATTGCTACCACAAAGAATTACAACCTCACAAACCAGTATAGGATAAGTGATTGACCGAAAGTTTGGTTTGAACTGAAAGGTTGCTGGTTCAAACTCACTAGCCTCTCATCTGAAAACCTAAAATGGGTAGTTGTGAGTTGGAACAGACTTAACAACACCTAGCAACAACAACTAACTCTACACAGCATCCTTATGATTCAGTACTTAACAACAACAACAACAATAATATAAAGAAAATATTACTATGTTAAGATAAAATGCATTTTAGATAATAAAACATAAAATAAAGACAAAGTTAAAAATAAGAACACAAATTTATCAAAAACATTTACATTTGTTTCCAAATAATGACATAAGATATGAATTAAGGAGCTCTGGTAGCATAGTGATTATGAGTTGGCCTGCTAACCTCAAGGTCAGTAGTTCGGTATCACCAGCAGTTCACAGGAGAGAAACGAGGCCTTCTGCTCCCGTAAAGATTTACAGTCTCGGAAACCCTATGTGGGGTCACTATGGTTCGGCACTGACTTGACAGCACTTAACAACAACAAACACATTATAGAAACATAAATTACGATAAATTTAAAATCTAAGTTTGTGACAAAATGGAACTTTCAATTACTTTCATTTTAGATTTTGAATCATTGTTTACATTTCTATATCTGTTTTCAGCACATACACAATTAAAAATAAGCATAATTAAAGAGGAGTCCTGGTGTTGCAGTGGTTAAGCACTTGGCTGCATCCTGAAAGGTTGATGGGTTGTACCCACCGATTCTTCCAAAGGAGAAAGCCATGGCCGTCTGCTTGTAAAAGGATTGCCACCTTAGAAACCGTTGGGGTAGTTCTACTCTGTCCTAGAGACACTAGGGGTTGGACAGATTCTTTCTAAACAATTATTTAACAAGAATTTATTGAATACTTACCAAATGCTGGGTTCTATTCCAGGTTTTAGTAAAATAATATCAAACTATACATTCATTTATTAGAAGAAAATTTTGAAGCACTTATTTTATGTCCAGGATTCTTATAAGCCAAAGGGTATAGCAAAAAGAAAAGTCAAAACTTGCAGTCCTAGTAGAGTGTGTGTGTAGGGAAGGCAGAAAAATAATATATAGTTACTTGGCAATAGGGCTATATTAAAAAGGAAAAAAAAAAAGCAGGAAATAGGGATAGGGACTGTGTGGTGATCTGTTCACAAGGTTTACTGTTTTCAGTAGGATAGCTAAGGACATCTTCACAGAGAATGTGACATTTGAGTAAAAACCTGGAAAGAGATGTCAGGTCATGTGGCATGAGGCTATATAAAGAAAGAATATTCAACAAGAGAACAGAAAGAGTAAAGGCTTCCAAGCAGGTATCATTTTGGTGTTTCAAGGAACAAAGAGGAAGTATGAGAGGCATTTATTATACAAGGGGCATAATTAGGTGCTAACTTCAAATAGAACAAAATGGTGTGAGAATGTAAAGGAAAGCCTCTCTCATGAGGGAGCATATTTACTGATACAGATGTGTGTGAAAGCAAGCAGTTGTATAATGATAATTTGAGATAGGAATTAACTTATATAGGCAGAGGACTTTAGGACACTCAGACTAGGTAGTCCCTTTATGTGGATTCTTTCTTTTCAGATTATCATCAATGACTTTTTATGAACAAAATGAAGTGTCTTGAAAGTTAGTGCATGCACTTTGCATTTTATTGTTATATTAGTAATAAAGAGTTTTTAAAAAGTAATGTTGAACTTTATATGGAGAATGGACAATAAAAAAAAAGAGAGAGAGAGAGAGAGAGAGAGAAGCAAGAGACCTAATTAGAAGTAGATTACAAAAGCTCTGCTAAAATTGCAGATGACACGGAGTAAAATAGCCTTGAGAAAAGCAGATAAAGATAGAATTTTAATTTTATTTATATAAAAGCAATTACATTAGCATGTTAAAGTTATATGTTAACTAACTTTATAGAAGTTAACAACATTATTGTAGACTATACAATAATGTTATATTGTGCTCTAGTGCAGTAATATACTAGGCATTAGTAAGATGAAATTAACTGGCATTGACCATTCTGGATCTGACATTCACATGGTTTAGTATGCTGGTAATGACAATTGAGGAGGCATGGCATCCTATTCATCATCAAAAGGAACATATTAAAGTCTGTCTTGAAGTACAACAGTGTCTGTGATAGGATAATATCCATGTACCTACAAGAAAGACCATTTAATACTAGTATTATTAAAATTCATGCACCAAACCATAAAGTCAGTGATGAGGAAATTGAAGAATTCTTCCAATTTCTTCAGTCTGAAATTGATCAAACATTCAATCAAAATGTATTGATAATTACTGGCAATTGGAATGCAAAGGTTTCCTCATCACTGAGCTGATCAGAAATCAAATTGACTACATCTATGGAAAGAGACAGTTGAAAAAACTCCATATCATCAGTCAAAACAATGCCAGGGGCAGAGTGTGGAACAAACCATCAATTGATCAAATTCAAGTTCAGTCTGAAGCTGAAGAAAATTAAAACAAGTCCACAAGAGTCAAAATACGACCCAAACATATCACACCTGAATTTAGAGATCAACTCAAGAACAGATTTGATGCACTAGGTACTGGAGACCGAAAACCAGAAAAGCTGTGAGATGATATCAAGAACACCAGACAGGAAGAAAAGTAAAGGGTCATTAAGAAGACAAGAAAGAAGGCAAAGACCAAAATGGATGTCATAAGAGACTCTGAAAATTGTCTAGAAGTGAGAAGGTACAACAGCTGAACAATAAATTTAAAATGGCAGCTTGAGAAGACAATGTGAAACATTATAACAAAATGTACAAAGACCTGGAGTTAGAACACCAAAAGAGAAGAACACGCTCAGCATTTCTCAAGTTGAGGGAACTGATGAAAAAAATTCAAGACTTGAAATACTGAAGGATTCTATGAGCAAAATAAGGAGCTCTGGTAGCTAGTGGTTGTGAATTGTGCTGCTAATCTCACAGTCAGCAGTACGAAACTACCAGCTGTTCTGAGGCAGAAAGATGGGGCTTTCTGCTCCCATATAGATTTACAGCCTCAGAAACCCTGTACAGGGTCACTATGAGTCGGAACCAACTCCAATGGCAAGTAACAACAACAACAACAACATGAGCAAAATATTGAATGATGCAGAAAATATCAAATGAAGATAGAGGGAATACACAGTCACTGTACCAGAAGAGGTAGTAATTGATCAAGAGCCAATGATACTGAAGGTGCATTTGGAGTTATTGGAAAAGAACAAGGCTCTGGGAATAGATGGAATACAAATTGAAATCTTTCAACACACTGATGCAGCACCAGAGGCACTCACTCATCTATGCCAAGAAATTTGGAAGACAGGTAGCTGGCCAACTGACTGGAAGAGATCCATATTTGTCTTCTTTCCAAAGAGAGCAGACCAAACAAAATGCAGAAAAAAATAGACAATATGTTTAATATCCCATGCAAGCAAAATGTTGCTAAAGATAATAGAAAAATGGCTGCAACCACACACTGACTGAGAACTTCCAGAGGTTCAAGCCAGATTCAGAAGAGGATATGGAATGAGGGATATCATTGCCTACATCAGATGGATCTTGCCTGAAAGCAAAGAATACCAGAAGGATGTTTATCTGTGCTTTTCGGTCTATGCAAATGCTTTCAATTGTGTGGATCATGACAAGATATGCACAGCATTGTGGAGAACTAATATTCCTGTAAACTTAAATGTGCTCTTTAGGAACTTGTGAACAGACCAAGAAGCAGTTGTTCAAACAGAACAAGGAAGTGCTAAATGTTTTAAAATTAGGAAAGGAGTGTGTCAGGGTTGTATTCTTTCTCCATTCCTATTAAATCTATATGCTGAGCAAATAATCTGAGAAGCCAGATTATATGAAGAAACATGTGGCATCAGGATTGGAGGGAGACTAATTAACAACTTGTGTATGCAGATGATACCACCTTTTTTGCAGAAGGGGAAGAGGACATAAAATAATTAGTGATGAAAGTCAAAGATCATTGAGTTGCACCTAAATGTGAAGAAAACAAAATCCTCACCATTGGACCAATAAATGGCACTCATTTAAATGGAGAAAAGATTGAAGTACAAAGTCAAAGACATCATTTTGCTCAGATCAATGATAAACATTCATAGAAGCTGCAGTCAAGAAATCAAATGACATAGTGCATTAAGCAAATCTGCTGCACAAGGTCTCTTTAAAGTATTGACAGGCAAAGATTTCTATTTGAGGACTAAGTGCATCTGATTTAAGACATGGCTTTTTTTTTTTCTTCACGTTTTTATTGTGAATTAAGTGATAGTTTACGTGGGGGAACATTAGTTCGTTTCATTGCAGTGATTACAATCCCCTGCATGCTTCAACATTCAAGAGTATTTGCTTCTATTCCCTCTGTTTAAAAAAAAAAGAAAAAATTTTATGTGCTAAAACACTCAGGAATATACAATTATTCAAACACCTAAAGGGCACACCCTGCCTCCCAGCCACCAGCACACATCTCCTCTCCTTCCATGAGTCTAGAATCCTCAGCTGCTTCATCTGTCCATGTCATCATCTCTGCCTTCATCTCTGGCATTGCTACCTCTCTGGATAGGGTCCCACACTCCATTTGCACTCTTCTCCCTTGATGGTCCCAGGGTTCTCTCCTGGGGCTGTAAAATTGACCATTCACTCCTTTTTTGCTACAAACCTTCTACATTTACAGTTGTGACAATCACAATTAGTTATATTAACAATTACTCACTATTGAATCATGAGAGTCTTGTCCCCATCTCCTTTTACCAGACCTGTCTAGACAGGATGAAAACCACTAATTGGGGATTTTACCTTCCCACACACACTCTAAAGAGCTCTGGCAGCGTAGTGGCTAGGAATCGGGCTGCGAACCCTAAGGTCAGTGGTTTGAAACTACCAGCTGCTCCGCGGGAGAAAGATGAGGCTTTCTACTCCCATAAAGATTTACACCCTCGGAAACCCTGTACAGGGTCTCTATGGGTTGGAACCGACTCGACGACACTTAACAACAACAACAACAACAACACACACTCTAAATCAAAATTCCCTCTTGAAAACTTGTAATACAGTCACTTTGTGGCTTTGCAGCACCCTCCCCGCCCCCACCATTTTAGGTAGCCAATGTCTAAGTTGCCCATCCCTATCAACCTTGTATACAGAGGGCATATGATCCTTGCTGTGGAGATTCTTTTCCTCTTGGTTGGTATTTTAAGCTACTACATCAAGTCAATCAGATTTTAATGATTTACACTCCAGCCCCCTCTTTTCCTTACTTTAGTCGGGTTCTGAACATCCAGCCATTGAAGTTAGGTCCAATGGGCACTATCCGCACATTTGGGCATCCTTGTGCGTATCCCCTCACTTCATATCAGCTGGACTTTACTCTCAGTGGCTATGACCTTATCCATGGGCTCAGGAGTCCCCAGATTTCACTGAACTTCAGGTCAACCAGCTCTCACCATACTCCATGTATGTAACTTGGTTGGACTCAGCCCACCTCTTCATTGCTGCTTTTCTCCCACTTTCTGTCACCAATAGACCAATGTGGTCACCAGCAATCTTACATGCTTGCTCATGTATTCCCTTTGAATTTCAGTGTTGGGAGGGAGTTTGTCCTGAAGGGACTTAATTGCTTGTCTTGATTGTAAGTTATGGCATTTTCAATAACTTCCTATGCCTTATGCATGTGAAAGTTGGACAGTGACTAAGGAAGGTCATAGAAAAATTGATTCATTTGAGCTATAGTGTTGGAGGAAAATATTAATAGTACCATGGACTGCCAGAAGAACAAACCAATTTGTGTTGGAAGAAGTATAACCAGAATGCTAACTGGAAGCCAGGATGACCAGATTTCATTGGACTCAAATACTTCGGACTTATTGTCAGGAGGTACCAGGCCCTGGAGAAAGATATCATGTTTGTTAAAGTGAAAGGCCAGAGAAAAAGAGGAAAACCTCCAACAAGATTGATTGGCACAGTGGTGTCAGTGATAGACATAAACGTAGCAGTGACTGTGAGGTTGGCGCAGAACTGGGCAGTGTTTCCTTCTGTTGTGCATAGGGTTGCTATGAGTTGTTATTGACTTGATGGCACCTAACAACAACACAGTGCTTATCTTATCACAATGCAACAGTACTCCTCTTGGGGACTGTTGTTGTTGTTGTTAAGTGCTGTGGAGTCGGTTCCGACTTATAGCGACCCTGCACAGGGTTTCCAAGGCTGTAAATCTTTACGGGAACAGAACGCCTCATCTTTCTCCCGCAGAACCACTGGTAGTTTCGAACTGCTGACCTTGCGGTTCGCAGCCCGATTCATAACCACTACGCTACCAGAGGAGACTAGAAGATTCCAAAATGAAAAATCAGTAAAAGTTTTTACAGTTTCCTTTTCCAAGGCTACTTATCTCCCGTAATCTGACCCAACCTGAATCCTCATTTATGGCTAGTTTTACATAAATTCTTTGGTGGAAGCCCTGTTTATTAATGTCATTTTGGATGAAAGCATAGAAATTGCAGGGGCTTTAATAAATGAACATTTACCAACCCCCCAGACATGATCAAAAGTCTTTTTCTCTACCGCTTTCCCTACTGGTCAAAATCTATGAGATAAATACAATTTTAGATAAAATATAACTTAAGGTTCATGGAGATGTTTTTACACACATAGATACAAACAATGCAGTAAAATATTTATGCATTAATTATTTTCTATTTTGTGATTGTATTCTATTATATAAATTCAATATCTGTTATGCTTTAGGGGAATGCATGGAGTCACTAAGTGTCTACTTCATAACTGTCATGCCTATTGGAGAGAACAGTAATTGTTAATAAGGACCAACTCTAAACGAGGGATTTTTTCCAATCCACTGGATTAGGAGCAACAAGTCATGAATTATAATAGTAAAGGGGCAATATATAAAATACTTAACCAATGACCTGGCACTGGGAGAGAACTTTATATTTGTTAGTTCTTTAACGACACTATAGCCATCTCCATTTTACAGATGAAGAAACTGAGGTTTATAGTGAACAAGTGGCTTGACAAAGGTCATATGACTAGTAACTGGCCTAGATTTGAATGAAAATAGATTGACACTACTTGTTGTTGTTATTAGGTGTCTTGGAGTCTGTAATGATGCATAGGAACTCTATGTACAACAGAGCAAAATATTAACTGGTCCTGTACCAACTTCCAAATCATTGTTACTAAGGTGTGACTGACCCAAGCCATGTTATTTTCAATAGCCTCATGTGCATGTGAAAGTTGGACAGTGAATAACGAAGACCATTAAAGAACTGATACTTTTGAGTTATGGTGTTAGAGAAGAATATTAAAGGTATCATGGACTTCCAGAAGAACAAAGAAATTTGTATTGGGAGAAGTACAACCAGAATGCTCTTTTGAAGCCAGGATGGCCAGACTCCGTGTTTCATATTATCAGGAGGGACCAGTCCCTTGAGAAAGACATCATGCTTGGTAAAGTGGAGGGACAGAGAAATAGAGGGAGACACTCTATGAGATAGATTGGCACAGGGGCAACAACAGTGGGCTCAATCATAGCAGCAACTGTAAGGATGGCACAATTCTGTTGCACATTGTGTCTCCATGAGTCAGAATGAACACTACAGTACTTAGCAACAATACTACAAAGCACAAGGCAGCTTGTGGTCTTAAATGCTTGTGAAATAGTTGCAACTAACATGTATCTATTTGCTTTCCCTATGCCAAGGAAATAAGAGTGATAAAAATCAAATATGCATAGAAATAATGTATCCCATGTGAAATAAGTGTCCAAGTCTGAGACCAAAAAAAACTAGATGGTGACTGACTCGTACTACCAACTGCTCTGAAAGGGATCACATTACAAACACTTGGCTAGAATGGAACAAAACTCAAAATCCTAAAAGACCAAGTCAGAGAGAGACACTTGCAATCAATGAGAGTATGATCTTCGGTCATTGTTCATGTCTGGAACTGAGCTCATCCATATGGCTCAATTTTCAGGTCTATATTGTGGGAAAATAACAAAACGGAGGTATGCATTCCTTAGAATAATATTCAAGTATTTGAGATCAAAAGGGCATTATTTACTCAAGGACAAAGTTCAGAAAGATTAGGGAAGAAGGAAGAATGGAAGCAGGAAATGCAGGGAGTAAGCCTGATAAGCGGAATTACAGCAACCAAGGAGATAAAACAAAATGTGTCTGAATCAGTGAATGCAAAACTGAAACTAATGCTTTTAAACATTCACCATATTCACAATAAGATGTTAAAAACAAAACAAAATGCAAAACAAACAGAACACAATGTAGAAAGAGTATACATCTACAGAGCAAGAACAACATACTTTGGAGTCCCTAGTGACACAATTGCTTAATATCCAGTGATTAACCGAAGAATTAATGGTTATAGCCCACCCAGACACCCTTATAAGAAATACTTGGTGTAGGGATAGAAAGCAAAAGCTCCAAAATGACCACCCTAATGTCAACCCAAACCATATCTCCTATCCCATCTCCCTATTCCAGGTATACACACCAAAACTCTTTTGCTCTCATGTTTTAAGTCATACATCTGCTAATAAGGGACAGACAGCCCAGCACATTGGAGTTTTCCTGTGTTACATATTCTGCTTACCACCCTTAACTGCCCTGACATATAAGACTTGTTTACCTCATTATATAAAAAGACCCAAGTACAAGCCCCTGGTGTGGAATGTTGACTGTCTAAATTGGTTGCCACTGAATGCAGTTCTGTTGTCCTGTTCTGTAAGTTTCCATTTGCAATAAAGTAATGTCTCTTGGACTGTCTCCTGGTTAGTTTTTTTTTTTTTTTTTTTTTTTATTAAATAACTATGCAGAACAGTTCTCCCTTCTGGGCTTAAACCCAACCAGGTAAGTCATCCAGGAGACCAAAAATCTCAGTGCTCCTTAGATGAGATGTGAGGCAAACAGGACTCTGTGGGGGAAATCCCAGGATGATCCTTGGCCTCCAAATTTGGCTCTTTAGCACAGTTGTTAGAGGTATGGGGATCACTTTATGAGTACAAGGATACCCCTAAAATGCTTCAAGGATTGCTTGAACTCCTATAAGGGATTGGGGTCAAAAATGCTAAGAAAGACATGAGAGCACTGGTTGCCTCAGTAGCTTGTCCCACTCTATTGGCTGGTAGTGCTACTATAGACACCAAGATGACTGTAAGCATGGAAGTCCAGAGATCACAGGATGAGCTGTACTTAGAATGGGAAGCTAGGGTGATGCAGGCCAGTACCACTGAAGCCCTGACTGCCTGTCTCCAAACATCTGATTCTGTCATGGATACCTTAGCCTGTTACCTAGTAAAGGTAAAAGGCAGTGTGTGGACAGTGATTATGGAAGCCGATTGGGATTTCAGTGAGATCTGCTGGAATCTTTGACTAAGTCAGAAAGGGAGGACTGGGAGGAAGAGATAAAGATCCTCCATTGGGAAGCTCCACTGGTAATAGTTACCAAAACTGAAACTGACCAAGCATGCTCAGTTGGTGCAGACACTGATGATTTGCCTGTCTCCAAACATCAGCAACATACTACTATGAAGGACAACACTTCCACAGAGTTGGTAGAGCTGGCCTTCTGGTATAGGCAGAAAGGAAGAGAATCAGTAGCTGCCTGGTTTCTTTGGCTGTGGGACACAGGGATTGATGGGATAGTGTTCACTGGCCTTGAAATGTCTAAAATGGACTCTATCTCTATTCATCATGTGCTGTGACAGGGTCTCTATGCCACTGCCACTGAGGAGTCTGGCCAAATGGGATATTTCTGCCTTTCTGATTTTGTCCTTCTTTGATACACTGGGAAGCCATGAAGGAATTACAGGAAGTGATTAGAGAGCTAGAGATGAAGCATGCTGTGTATGTGGTTCGTTACTGGGGCCCTTACCTGGGTGAGATAGAGAAACTGTGCCACTGATATGTCCTAGATGCTGGGGTACAAGGAGAAGTGGAATGAGCAAATCAAATGTGTAGTAATAAGGGTCTAGTCCAGGTCACTAGGAAACAGAGTGGATCAGCCTGCTGGCTGCTGGGACTCCCTGCAAGAAAAGTAATGGGCAAATATGGTGTTAATGAAGCTATAGAAAAACTCCACCTTGAACAACAATTTGTTAATGGAAAAGATCTTCCAAAACCAGCTACCATTAAGTACTCCCCACCATCAAGATCACTTCCCTGTTGAATGACTAATATCAATTAGTATCACAAGAATTGTGGTGATCACATCAAGAAAATAATCCAGGGAAAACAAAACCAAAAAAACAACAAAACACTAAAAGAACAAAATGGATTCCAAAAGAGACTGAAACTTGCTTTCCAGCATAGAGATGATAAAGTTAATGGAAGAATTTCAGAAGCAAAATACCTGAACAGACAATTTCAAAGGACAGATTTAAAAAAACAAACAAAAAACAAGCAAATTATTATAATGAAATGTACAAAGACATGGGGTTAGAGAATAAAAAAAGCAAAGGATATGCTCAGCACTTCTCAAGCTGAAAAATTTTGAAGAAAAAATTAAGCTTCAACTTGAAATATTTAAGGATTCTATGGGCAATATCCACACTTGTCTGTCAGTTTGTCGTACTGTGGTAACTTGCATGTTGCTGTGATTCTGGAAGCTATGCCGTTGGTATTTTAAATACCAGCAGGTTTGTTCATGGTGGATAGTTTTCAGGTGAGCTTGCAGACTAAGACAGAGTAGAAAAGAGGAGAGATGTACTACTTCCAAATATTTAGTCAATGAAAAACTTATGAATAGTAGTGAACACTATCAGCATCAGAATATTGAACAATGAAACATGATAAAGAGTACCAGAATATTGTCAGATATATTGACATTAATGAACCCATGAGGTTGGAAGGCATTCAAAATACGACTGGGGAAAATTTGCCTCCTCAAAGTAGAGTTAACCATGATGACACAAACGAAGTAAAGTCCTCAGGACCTTCATTATCTGATGAACACAACTCAAAATGAGGAAAAACAGCTGTAAACATCCATTAATAATTGTAGAAAGTATGAATTGGAATGTACAAAGTATGACTCTATTGGAAGCTGTATAAAATGAAATGCAATGCATAAATATTCAGTCACTGGTGAGCTGAAATGGACTTATGTTGGCCACTTAGAATCTGACAATCACGTGGTTTACTATGCTGAGAATGACAAATTGATGAAAAATGGTATCACAATCATCACTAAAAAGAACATATCAAGGTCAGTCATGGATAATATCTGTCTGTGATAGGATAATATCCATACGCCTACATGAAATACGAGTTAATATAACTATTATTCAAATTTACACATCAAACATAAAGCAAGTGATGAGGAAATTGAAGAATTCAATCAAATTCTTCAGTCTGAAATAGATCAAACAAGCAATCAAGATGTATTGATAATTGCTGACAATCGAAATACAAAGGTGGGAAACAAAGAGGAAGGATCAGTAGTTAGAAAATATGGCCTTGGTGATAAAAATGATGTTGGAGATCACATGATAGAATTTTGCAAAGCCATTGGCTTGTTCGTTGCAAATATCTTTTTTTTTTAAACTTAAAAAACAACAATACACATGGACCTCACCAGATGGAATACACAGAAATCTGATTTACTGTATCTATGGAAAGAAATGCTGGAAAAGCTCCATATCATCAGCCAAAATGAAGCCAGGGCACACTGTGGGGCAGACCATAAATTGCACATATGCAAGTTCAGGCTGAAGCTGAATAAAATTAAAAGGATATCATGAGAGCATAAACTTGGCAAATCTGTTGCAAAAGACCTCTTTAAAGTATTGAAGAACAAAGATGCCATTATGAAGACTAAGGTGCCTAGCCAAAGTCATGCATTTGCCTCATATGCATGAGAAAGTTTGACAATATGTAAAGATGATCTTGGAAGAATTGCGCTAAAATCATCATACTAGGTAAAATAGAGAGCAGAGAGAAAGAAAAAGACCTTTAATGAGATAGAATGACATAACAGCTGCAGTAATGAGTTCAATCATAATGATGGTGATGATGGTACAGGACTGAGTAGGGTCTTATTCTATTGTACAGAGTATAGTCATGAGTTAGAATAGACTTGATGGCACCTAAAGGAGCTCTGATAGCTTAGTGGCTACTACTTAGGCTGCCAACCTCAAGGTTAGCAGTTCAAAACTGCCACCTGTTCCATTGGAGAAAGATAAGGCTATCTGTTCCCACAAAGCTTTGCAGCCTCTGAAACCCTTTTTAGGGTTGCTATGAGTTGGAACCAGCTCCACAGCACATAACCACCACCACCAATATTCTAAATTGTAAATGTGTGATAGAGTCCCAAATTGGTTCAAGCAGTTAAGCACTCAACTACTAGCCTAAAGGTTTGAACATACCTAGAAGTGTCTTGGAAGACAAGATAATTTGTTTCCAAAAAGTTACAGCCTTGCAACTGTACACATGGAACCACAATGAGATGTAAACAACTCAAAGACTAAGGCAACAAACTTATGATAACCAATTAATATCTCTGTCCACAAAAATAACACTTATAGTAAAGCTAAAAGCATTTACTATAAATGTACTTAAGTGCTTATCACTGGTAGAATGATTTAGGTGAGAAACATGTGCTATGATGAGTATATCTTAGATTGAACATGAGCTCTTTCAGAGCTAACAATCAATGGAAGCTTATGTACGATACCATAAGAAATGACAGATGAAACAGAATGCATTCTGTCAAAGTTTAATTAGAGATTCAGTCAACCTTGATTTAGTCTTTTGGTGAGTTTTCTGTAAGCTTTACTGTACAGTACTGAAGACTGACTTGAAAATAAAAACTATGAATTTTGTGTATGAAGTTAGTATCTAAAAGCTACCTGACTCTGTAAGTTAAGCTTTTCAACTGATACTTCCCAGGGTAATAACTACCAGGCACTATAATTCACTTGGCTCTTGTCCTCCTGATGCTTCTGGCTGTTAGTCCCAATTCAAGTTAAAGAATGACACATAAACTATTAAATATTTGTTGGTTTGGGTGAAATGTCAGATTACTAGAATTTAGGCTAATTTGTTTTAAATTTGGTACCTAAAAATCAGGAACATAGATAAACAATTTGAAAAAAAATTTTTTTTATCAAATTTTGGAAAATGCTTTCCAATATTACTGCATTGAAGTAGATTAATTTGCAAAACTTAGAAGGGTTATCTATTGTTCTATAGTGACATTTCACTGTTATAGCTAAATGCACACTGCCTGATTCTAGTGTTTTATAGCTTACATCTATAAAATGTCCATGTTTCAAAAAATGCTTTTAAAATTTAACTAAAATCACTATTTTTTTCCCCAGTTGCTGTTGAACCAATTTGAACGCACCATGACTGCATGGTATTTGAGTAGAACTGTGCTCCGTGGGATTCTCTAGGAAAGTAGATTGCTAGATTTTTTCTTCTGAGGAGACTTGGGCTGGAATTGAACCTTCACCCTTTTAGTTAGCAGCCTAGTGTGTTAATGGTTTGCAGAGACTCCAAAATTACTATTTGCTTTGTTGCTGTGTGCCAGGGATAAAATCTGAAAAGGTTTCAGAAGTTTCTCTTACAGTAACAATTATGTTAACTTCTTACATTTTGCATGATTTTGGTACCAGAGATTGTATTCACATACATTGATGCTTTAGGCTTTTAAATGAAAGCACCCATACTGCCATGAGCCATCTAGCACTAATGATGTCCCACAAAGTCTATGTAAATGAAATCTAGTAAGTTTATTCGAATGATTAACAAAACAATGCATCTAAGAGAGATTAAAGTCTCCACTGGATTTATTGTATGGCTACCATTGTACCCAAAATGAAGCCTACTCATGGGATCTTTTCAGGTGATTTAAACACTAGCCAGACATTCTTGTCCTTTTTTTAATATGTTCTGAAAGAATGTGTTTGAAAGAAATGTGCTTCTTGGAGAAGAGCCATTTTTCTCCATTTACACTATTTGGGTTTTTGCTTGCTCTTAGTGGTGTTTCTGATGCGGGCACCAGATACTCCCACTTCTCTTAATCACAATGAAAGTGAAATTAAAATTTTCCCAAGACACACATATTTTGATTTGAAAAACGTGTGCAAGTTTAGTTTTGGCTTGGAAGGGTCTTATAAATGAAATGTTGATTAGCTGGATAAACACCATGATTATAAAGAGAATAGACCAGTGTGATTTCTTAGGCATGAGGCCTTGGGAACGGTTCATAGAGCCAATCAAGATGTTCCACTATTTCTCTGTGGAGATGATTTAGAACACAGAACTTTAAATAGAAACTGGAATAAAACTAATCACCTTTTCACAATCTGTTGCTTCTGACTAACGCTTTTCATATATTATAGTACATATAATGTGTAAGCCATCTACAGCATTTAAATAATTATATATATATTTTTTATAATTTTACACAGTAGCTGAATGGAAATGGTTTTCTTTCATTCTACCAAAGCTACTTAAATTTTGATTATGAAGATTTTTATGTAAGTGGGAAAACAAAAATCTTGGAATGTGAACTATACCTGTGCTGAAACTATGAGGCTTCTAACAGAGCAGTTGTAAAATCTTGGGAATATGAAAGGATTTGAGCAAAACATAAGGATATATTTAGACTTTTAATCATACTAGTCCACTAGGCTGAGGCCAGAATGGACCAATTGTTGATTTGTCTTTTCTCCTTTAAGTCATATTATAATTTATATATATA
>NW_006408600.1:6060307-6061781 GCF_000296735.1 Chrysochloris asiatica | reverse complement strand
GTTTTAAGTCCTCTTCGCTTTCAGGAAGCAAGGCTGTATCATTTTCATATTGCAGGTTGTTATTGAATCTTCCTCCAATCCTGATGCCATGTTTTTCTTCATATAATCCAGCTTCTTGGATTATTTGCTGAGCATACAGGTTGAATAAGTATGATGAAAGAATACAACCTTGTCACACACTGTTCTTAATTTTGAACCACTCAGTGTTCCCATGTTCTGTTGAACAACTGCCTCTTGGTCCATGTACAGTTCCTCATGAGCACAATAAAGTGTTCCGGAATACTCATACTTTGCAATGTTGTCCATAGCTTGCCATGATACACACAATCAACGGCCTTTGTGTAGTCAATAAAGCACAGGTAAGCATGTTTCTGATAGTCTCTGCTTTCAACCAAGATCCATCAGATATCAGCAATGATATTCCTAGTTCCACAACATCTTCTGAATCTGGCTTGAACCTCTGGAAGTTCTCTGTTAATGTATGATTGTAGCCATTTCTGTATTACCTTTAGTAAAAATTTACTTGTATGAGATGTCAAAGAGATTGTCCGATGAGTTCTGCATTCTGTTTGGTCACGCACCTCTCTTTGGAATGGGCACAAATTCGGAAATTCAGCCAGATAGTTGCCTTCCAAATTTCTAGGCAGAGATGAATGAGTGCTTCCTGTGCTGCCTTACCTTGAAAGAGTTCAGTTTTTATTCCATCAATTCATTGTGCCTTGCTCTTTGCCAATTCCTTCAATGCACCTTGGACTTCCTCCTTCAGTATCATTGGTTCTTGATCATATGCTACCTCTTGAAACGGTTGAATATAAACCATTTTCTTTTGGCACAGTGACTCTTAGTATTCCTTCCATCTTTTCTTGATGTTTTCTGTATCATTCAATAATTTGCCCAGAGAATCTTTGAATAAGGAAAGTCGAGGTTTGAATTTTTTCTTTAGTTCCCCCAACTTGAGAAAACCTGAGCATGTTGTGTCCTTCCTTTTTGCATTTCTGATTCCAGAACTTTGCACATTTTTGTTGTAATATTTGGCTTTATCTTCTTGAACTGATGTTTGAAATTTTCTGTTCAGCTCTTAGACCTCCTCATTTCTTCCATTTGCTTTAGCATCTCTAAGCTGGAGAGCAAGTTTCCATGTCTCTTCTGACATCCATTTTGACCCTTCCCTCTTTCTGGTATTCTTAATGACTTTTTGCTTTCTTCCTGTATGATGTTCTTGATGTCATCCCACAACTTTTCTGGTCTTCTATCTTCATTGTTTAATGTATCAAATCTGTTCTTCAGATGTTCGCTAAATTCAGGTGGGGTATATTTAAGGTCAAGGAGCTCTGGTAGCATAGTGGTTATTTATCAGGCTGTGAGCCACAAGGTCACCAGTTTGAAACTACCAGCTGTTCCATGGGAGAAAGAAGGAAGAGGCTTTCTCCTCCCGTAAAAATTTACAGCCTCAGAAACCCTGTACAGGGTTGCT
>NW_006408600.1:6057248-6058762 GCF_000296735.1 Chrysochloris asiatica | reverse complement strand
GCTTTGTGGTTCACACCAACCTTGCAGTCCAGTGCTTTATCAAAAGTGTCACAGTAGGGTTCCTAAATTGTTGCAATTTCATTTTCATAAAAATAAACATAAACAAAAGATCTATTCATCATTGGAATTTGGCTTCTTGATTATCTTGTTTGTGGTTTTTGTTTTTTTTTTTTCTTTTAATCACTGGTATTTGAATATGATATTAGCAACTGAATAAAAGCATTTTCCCTTCTACTTAAAATTCTACTACCAGCTGGGGTGTCTATAATATACCTCTCAAAGACTAAAAAATATTCTGATGTCCTTATAGGGAGAGTAAGATTTGAGAACAAAGATACACATACAAAATTGGAGGCAGAAATTATAGTGCAGCTGAAAAACCACGGAAATGCCAAAGATTGCTGGTAATCACTAGAATATACAAAGGATAAAGGAGACTTTATTTGAGCCTTCAAAGGAATCAAGATTCTACCTTTTGCATTTCAGACATGTAGCCTCTGTATTACTGTGAGAGAATAAGTTTTTATTGTTTTAAGTAAACTCATTTGTCCTGGTCTGGCACTGTGAGCTAATGTGCTGACTGCAATGTCAGTTTGAATCATGAAGTTGGAATTCAAGCCCACCAGCCACTCCTCTGAAACTCTATACAGAGTCGATATGAGTGGGAACCAACTCGATAGCACTTAACAACAACAACATTATGGTATGGCTACTATAGAATTTGAGCACACTATCTCTAATTCCCTGGCCAATGCAGCCTATTGTTACCCTTTACGAATTCTAGTGTGGCACTGTGGGATGAGCATTGGTCTGCTAACTACAAGGTTGGCAGTTCAAATCTACCAGCTAATCCTTGGAAAACCTATACAGGTTTGCTATGAGTCAGAACTAACTCAATGGCACTTAATAAACATAATAATCCCTTATTATTATTGTTAGAATGTATAGCAGAGTTACTAGCAAAATTAGGACCCTTTAAGGGATTATAATGAATGCAAAAATAATGAATATGAGAACTATAGCAACAAATTCAGTAGCTTTTTGTTGTTATTAAGTGCTGTGGAGTTATTTACAACTCATAAGGACCTTGCCTAGGGTTTCTGAGGAGTGACTGGTAGGTTTGAACTAATGGTTTTGCAGTTAGAAGTACAGAGATTACCCTACAACACTACACCAAGACTCAGAAATAGTACATGTTGTTGTTGTTAGGTGTCACCGAGTTGGTACTGACTCATAAAGACAGTATGCACAACAGAACAAAACACTGCTCAGTCCTGGGTTAACCTCATAATTATTGCCATGCTTGAGTGCATTGATGATGCCACTTTGCCAGTCCATTTTGCTGGGGTCTTTCTTTTTTACTCTGACTGCTCCTTTCAAGTGACTGGTCCCTTCTGAAAATATGTCCAAAGTATGAGAGACAGAGTCTGGCCATTCTGGCTCCCAAAAGCACTTTTGCTGCACTTCTTCCAAAATGGATCTGTTGGTTCTTTTGGAAGCCCATGGTACTTTCA
>NW_006408600.1:6054326-6056270 GCF_000296735.1 Chrysochloris asiatica | reverse complement strand
GGCCAGATAGTTGTCTTCCAAAATTATTGGCAGAGATGAGTGAGTCCCTTCTGTGTTGCCTCACTTTGTTGAAAGTTTTCAGTTTTGATTCCACCAATTCCCGGTGCCTTGTTCTTCGGCAATTCCTTCAATGAAGCTTGGACTTCTTCCTTCATTAACATTGGCTCTTGATTATATGCTACCTCTTGAAATGGTTGAAGATCAATCGTTTTCTTTTGGTATATTTACTCTGTGCATTCCTTTTATCTCTTTTAGTGTTTTCTGTATCATTCAATAATTTGCCCAGAGAATCCCTCAATAACAAAAGTTCAGGCTTGAATTTTTAATTCAGGAGTGGGTAAAATGACTATTTCTAAAAATAAATTTTCTACTTCATGTGCATGTTATAATAGTAACTGAAATTGCCTGAGTGAAGTTAAGTGTGGATTTTTTAATCACTAGAACAACCACTGGAGGAGTTCTGCTGGCTCTGTAAGATAAGCATTAGTCTGCTAACTGCATGTTTGGCAGTTAAAACTCACCAGTAGCTTCACATAAGAAAGATGAGGCTTTATGCTGTTGTAAAGATTCATACACACCACTCATGTGTCTGTTTGTTGCATGGTAGCTTGCATGTTGCTATAATGCTAGAAGTCATGCCACCAGTATTTAAAAAACAATTAGGGTCACCCATGGTGTACAGGTTTCAGTTGAACTTCCAGGTCAGACAGACTAGGAAGAAGGAGAAGTGGACTACTTCTAAATATTAGTTACTGGAAACTGTATGAAGAGCAGAACATTTTTATTTATAGTGTCAGATATAAAGATATCAAGAATAACAGAATATGGTAAGATATAGTGCTGGAAGATGTGTCCCTCTAATTGGAAGGCACTCAAAATATGAGTGGGGAAGAGCTTCCTCTTCAACATAGAGTTGACTATAATGACATGAATGGAGCAAAGTTTTCATGACTGTCCTTTGATGATCGGGCACCACTCAAGATGAGGAGAAACCGGTGAAACATCCTTTAATAATCAGGACATTGAATGTATGATGAATAAATCTACAAAAATTGGAGGTAGTCTGAAATGAAAGAGAACACATAAAAATTGATATCTTAAGCATTAGAGACCTGAAATGGACTGGTAATGGCCGTATTGAGTTATATGGCTATTATGACAGGAAGGTCAAATTGAATATGAATGGTGTTGCATTCATTTTCAAAAAGAACACTTCAAAATCTATTTTGAAGGACAGTGTTGTCTGTGATAGGATTATATCTGTATCCTTTGAGGAAGGTCCATTAATTATATCACTACCATTCAAGTTCACTCTGTAATCACTAAAGTCAGTGATAATGAAGCTTAAGAATTTTACCAATATCTTCATTCTGAAATTGATCAAACATGCAATCAAGATGCATTGATAAATACTGGTGTTTGGGCTGTGAAAACTGGATACAAAGACAAAGGATCAGTATTTGAGAAATAATGACATTGGTGTTAGAAATGATGCCAGAATTTTGCAAGACCAACAGCGCATTCATTGCAAATGCATTCTTTAAACTACATAAAAAGTGACTATAAAATGGACCTCACCAGATAGAATTCCCATAAATCAAATTGACTACATCTGTGGGCAGAAACAAGTGAGAAGATCAATATCAGTAGATATAACAAGGCCAGTGGCAGTCTTTAGAACAGATCAACAACTGCTCATATGCAAAGTCATAATGAAGCTGAAGAAAATTAAAACAACTCCATAAGAGCCAAATATGACTTAAAATATATTTCACCTGTTTTAGAGACTATCTCAAAAACAGATTTGATGCAATTGACACTAATGAAATAAGACCAAAAGACTTGTGGAATGTCATCAAGAACATCATATATAAAAAAGCAGAAGGTCATTAAATTCCTCAACATAATCAAAACCATATATTCAAAACCAATAGCTTATATCAC
>NW_006408600.1:6014186-6034502 GCF_000296735.1 Chrysochloris asiatica | reverse complement strand
CCTTTCCACCATGGGTGACCCTGCTGGTTATTTAAAACACCGGTGGCATAGCCCTCAGAATCACAGCAACTCAAACCACCACAGCACGACAGACCTTTAACTGAATAGTACTTCATTTATATGGATGTAACTACAATTTGTTACTCCAATGTCCTACTGAAGACCTATTTTTCCCCTTCTATTTTCAGTTTGGAGCGATTATGTATAAAGCTGCCATAAATTTTTGCATATGGATGTTTGTGAGGATGTAAGTTTTCAGTCACTTGAGCAACTATCTATGGGCATAATTGCTTGGTCTCATGTTTACACTATGTTTAGTTTTATTTTGTGTGAATAAAATTTTAATTTATCTTTGGTGAATACTTAGGAATGTCACATGGCATGTGAATGAATATGAAATTACAAAGCTTTTATCCAAATTAACATTACCACTTTGCATCCGAACAAGTAATGTATGAGTATTCTAGTTGCTGTGTATTTTGTGCCAGCCCTTGCTTTTCATTTTAGATATTTTTATAACTGTGTAGTGGTACCTCATGTAGTTTGAATATTTTTTTGGTGATGACTGAAAACATCATGGAGTTCTAATTTGGCACTGTAAGATAAGCACTGGACTGGATGGTCAGTGTGAGCCATAAAGCCTGCATTTCAAACTCACTAGCAATTCCTTGGAAACTCTATACAGGGTCACTGTGAGTCAGAACTGACTCGATAGCACTTAACAACAATAACTACATGCATCGTTTGACAATTGTTTGACATTTGTATACCTTATATCCACTATTTGTCTGTCAGTTCATCACAATATGGTGGCTTGCACATTGCTGTGATATTGCAAGCTAGGCCACAAGTATTTTGAATACTAGCAGGGTCATCCAAGGAGGACAGCTTTCAGATAAGCTTTCAGATTAAGACAGATGAGGAATAAGGTGCGATGGACTATTTGTGACAATTTAGTTACTGAATAACATTGACTTACGAATGAAAGTGGAAAACTGTCAGCACCAGCATATTGAATATTGAAACATGGTGAAGAGCACCAGAATATTGTCAGACGTAGTGCTGGAAGATGAGCCCTTGAGGTTGTAAGGTACTCAAAATACAGTGGGGAAGATCTGTCTCCTCCAAGTAGAGTTGACTGTAAAGACATGAATGGAGGAAGCCTTTGGAGTCTTCATTTGCTGATGGGACAAAACTCAAAATAAAGACAACATACGTTAATAATCAGAACATGGTATGTATGAAGTACAAATCAAGGAAACCTGGAAGTTGTCAAAAAATGCAATGGATTGCATAAAAATCCTTATCTTAAGCATTAGTGAGCTGAAATGGACTGGTATTGGCCATTTTGAATCTGGCCATCACATTGTTTACTATGTCGGGAATGACAAATTGAGGAGGAATGTAATTGCATTCATCAACAAAAAGAACATATTAAGATCTGTCTTCAAGTAAAATGTTGTCTGTTATAGGAAAATATCCATACACCAACAAGAAAGACCATTTAATACCACTATTATTCAATTATACACACCAATAGCAAAAGCCGATGATGATGAAATTGAAGATTTCTACCAACTTCTTCTTTCTGAAAATGATCAAACATGCAATCAAGATGTACTGATAATTGCTGGCAATTGAAATACAAAGATTGGAAACAAAGAAGAAGAATTAGTAGTTTAAAATTATGGGCTTGGTGATAGAAACGATCTGGAGATGACGTGATAGAATTTTGTAAGACCAGTGACTTATTCACTGCAAATACCATTTTTAAACAACAGAAGAGATGACTATATTCATGGACTTAACCAGATGGGATACACAAAAATTAAATTGACTACATCTATTGAAAAAAATAATAGAACATTTCCATATCATCAGACAAAACAAGGCCAGGTGCAGACTATGAAACAGATCTTGTACATATGCAAAATCAGGCTGAAGATGAAGAAAATTAAATCAAGTCCAGGAGAGATAAAATATGAATATGTTAGGTGCCATCAAGTCAGTATCAACTCATAGCAACCATATGTACAACAGAATGAAACACTGCCTGGTCATGGGCTAACTTCACAAATGTTGCCATGCATAAGCCCATGTATGCTGCCACTTTGCCAATCTATCTCACTGGGGGTCTTCTTTATTCACTGTCCAGCTTTCACATGCATATGAGGTTATTGAAAATACCATGGCTTGTTTCAGGTGTACCTTATCCCTCAGTTGACATCTTTGCTCTTCAACACTTAAAAAAGTGTTGTGCATCAGATTTGCCTAATGCAATACATCATTTGATTTCTTGACTACTGCTTCCATGAGTGGTGATGGGTGATCCAAGAAAAATGAAGTCTTTGACAACTTCAATCTTTTCTCCATTGATGAGAATGTTGCTTATTAGTTCAGTGGTGAGGATTTTTGTTTTCTTTACACCAAAGGCTGTGATCCTCATCAGTAAATACTTTGTCTTCTTCACTTTCAGCAAGCAAGGTTGGATCATCTACATATTGCAGGTTGTTAATGAGTCTTCCTCCAATCCTGATGCCACCTTTTTCTTCATAGAATCCAGCTTCTCATATTATTTGTTCAGCATACAGGTTGAATAAGTATGGTGAAAGAACACAACCTGTTGCATACCTTTCCTAATTTTAAACCATTCAGTGTTCCCATGTTCTGTTCAAATAACTGTCTCTTAGTCTATGTACAGGTTTCTCATGAGCACAATTATGTATTCAGGAATACTTATACTTCACAATGTTGCCCATAGCTTATCATGATCCAAACAATCTAAGGCCTTTGTGTAGTCAATAAAGCATAGGTAAACAATCTCTGATATTCTCTGCTTTCAGCCAAGATCCATTGGACATCAGCAATGATATCCCTCATTCCATGTCCTCTTCTGAATCTGGACTGAACCTCTGGAAGTTCTCTGTCAATGCATGGTTGCAGCTGTTTCTGTATTACTTTTAGCTAAACTTTACTCGCATGGGATATCAAAGATATTGTCTGATGACTTCTGCATTCTGTTGGGTCACCTCTCTTTGGATCAGGCACAAATATGGATCTCTTCCAATCACTTGTCCAGATAGTTTCCTTTCAAATATCTTGGCATAGACGAGTGAGTGCCTCCAGTGCTGCCTCACTTTCTTGAAAGATTTCAACTTTTATTCCATCAATTCCTGGTGCCTTGCTCTTTGCCATTTCCTTCAATGCACCTTGGAATTCTTCCTTCAGTATCATTGGTCTTTGATTCTATGCTACCTCCTGAAATATTTGAACATTGACCATTTCCTTTTGGTACAGTGATTTTGTGTATTCCTTCAATCTACATTTTATGCTTTCTTTATCATTTTATAATTTGCCCAAAAATCCCTCAGTCACAAAATTCAAGGCTTGGATTTTTTCTTTAGTTGCCTCAGCTTAAGTAATGTTAAGTGTGTTCATACCTTTTGATTTTCTATCTCTATATCTTTACACATTCCATTGTAATATGTGATGTTGACTTCTCAAACTGACCTTTGAAATTGTCTCTTCAGCTCTTGTACTTCCTTATTTCTTCCATTTGCTTTAGCATCTCTACAGTGGAGAGTACATTTCAGAGTGTCTTCTGACACCCATTTTGATCTTTTCTTCCTTTAATGTTTTCTTCATATACTCTTGAATATAACCCACCTGAATTCAGAGATCATCTTAAGGAAGATTTGATGCATTTCACATTGATGACAGAAGATTAGAAAAGTTGTGAGATGACATCAAGTAAATCATACCAGAAGAAAGCAAAAAGTCATTAAGAAGGCAAGAAATAAGGTAAAGGCAAAAATGGATGTCAGAAGAGCCTCTGAAAATTTCTCTCTAACATAGAGATCCTAAAGCAAATGTACAAAATGAGGAGGCAAAAGATCTAATTAGAAAATTTCACTAGGCAGCTCAGGAAGACAAAGTCAAACATTATCGTGAAATGTGCAAAGACCTGAAGTTAGAAAACTAGTAGGGAGGAACATGTTTAGCAGTCATTAAGCTGAGGGAACTGAAGACAACTATTCAATCCTTGGATTGTAATATTGAAGGATTCTATGGGTAAAATATTGACTGATTAAGGAAGCATCAAAAGAAAATAGAGGGAATAAACAGAGTCACTGTACCAGAAAGAGGTGGCTGATGTTCAACCGTTTGAAGAGGTAGCATATGATCAAGAGCCAATGACATTGAAGGAAGAAGTCCAATGTGCAGTGAAAGCACTGGTGTTGGAGAAGAATATTGAAAGTGTCATGGACTGCCAAAAGAACCAATAGATCCTTTTAGGAAGAAGTGCAGCCAGAGTGCTCCTTGGAGGCCAAGATGGCCAAACTTCATCTCTCCTACTTCAGACATATTGTCAGGGGGGAGCAGTCACTGGAGAAGTATATCATGTTTGGTAAGGTGTAGGGTCAGAGAAAAAGAGGAAGACCCTCAACGAGATGGATTGGCCAAATGGCAGCATTGATGAACTCAAGATTAGCAACACTAGTGTGGTTGGCACAGGATCAGGCAGTGTTTTGTTCTGCTGTGCATAAGGTCGCTATGGGTCGGTACTGACTCGATAGCACCTAACACCTAACAATAACAACAATACTCAATCAAGCAGTATTTTCTATGAATATTCTGAATATATGGTTTGATAGTATGCCCAGAGTATTCTTTTCTGGAGAAAATGATGAATGGACAATGAATTTGAAAATTTAAAGGTAGATAGTTTGTGAATAGACAGAGAAGCTGTTATTTTACATTGTGAAATGCATGTATAAAAAAATGGAAAGAAACATAAGTAAATGTTACTTTCATTAGACATTGAGTAGACAAATATGATTGAAAATTTTTAGTTAGGTGACATCAGGTCAGTTCCAACTCATTGTGAACCTATGCACAACATAGTGAAACACTACCCAGGCCTGTGCAATCCTCATAACTGTTTCACTTGAGCTAATTCTGCTGCCAATGTCTCAATCCATCACGCTAGGGATCTTCCTCTTTTTGCTAATTCTCTACTTTACCAAGTATGATGTTGTTCTCTGGATACTGATAAAATGTCTGATGTATGAGAGGTGAAGTCTCACCATTCTTGCTTTTAAAGAGCATTCAGTCTTCATATCTTCCAAGACAGATTTGTTTGCTGTTATGGAAATGCAATACTTTTTATATTCTTCTTGAACACCATAATACAAATGCATTGATTCTTCTATGGTTTTCCTTATTCAATGTTCAACTATCACATGCATATGAAGCAATTTGAAATATCACGGATTAGGTAAGACCCACCTTAGGCCTAAAAGTGACATCTTTGTCCTTTAACACTTCAAAGCGTTCCTGGGAAGCATATCTGTGTAATGCAATATATTTTTGATTTCATGACTTTGCTTCTGTGACTGTTGATTATGAGTACAAGCAAAACATGGTCATTAAGGAGAAAAGAAATATATATATTTTTTAAAAAGCAAAATAGATATCAGAAATTACTGAAATTTATTCTCCAGTGTAGAGATAATAAAGCAAAAGGAAGAAATGAGGAAGTAATAAAGCAGAATAGAAAATGCAACTTAAGCAGACAAAGTCAAATGTCGTAATGAAGTGTACAAAGACATTGAGGTGTTTTTGTTGTTGTTCTTAAGTGCCCTTGAGTTGGTACCAATTCACAACAGAATAAAACAGTGGCTGGTCATGAGCCAATCTCAAAATCCGTGCTATGCTTGAGACCATTGCTGCTGCACTGTGCCAATCAATCTCATTGGGAATCATCCTAATTAGCAAGCATCATATTCTTTTCCAGGCTGGTCCCTCTTGATAACATGTCCAAAATATGAGAGATGAATTGTGAACATCGTGGTTTCTGAGGAGCATCTGGCTGTACTTCTTTCACCACAGACATGTTTGTTCTTTTGGTGATCCACAGTAATTTTAATATTTAATATTTTGAACCAACACCATAACTCAAATGCATCAATACTTCTATCGTCTTCCTTATTCACTAGTCCAACTTTCACATGCATATGAGTTTATTGAAAATATTATTGCTTGGTTCAGGCACACTTTAGCCCTCAAATTGACATCTTTGCTCTTCAACACTTTAAAGAGGTCTTGTGCAGCTGATTTGCCTAATGCAACACTTCATTTGATTTCTTGACTGCTGCTTCCATGAGTGTTTATGGAGGATCCAAGAAAAATGAAGTCTTTGACAACTTCAATATTTTCTCCATTTATTATGATGTTATTTATTAATCCAGTTGTAAGGATTCTAGTTTCTTTACAATGAACTGCAACCCATACTGAAAGCTGTGGTCTCTAACCTTCATCAGCAAATATTTTAAATCTTCCTTGCCTTCAGCAAGGTTGTTTCATCTGGATACAACAGATGGCTAATAAATCTTCCTCCAACCCTGATGCCACATTTTTCTCCATATAATTCAGTTTCTTGAATTGTTTCCTCAGCATAATGATTGAATATTTATGGTGAAATATTGCAACACTGCTGCACAATTTCCCTAATTAAAAACACACAGGGTTTCTTTGTTCTGTCGAAAAACTGCTTCCTCATCTAAGAACAGGTTCTTCATGAGCACAATTAAATAATATGGAATATTAATTTTCCACAGTGTTATTAATGGTTTATCATGATCCACAAATTTTAAAGCCTTTGCATAGTTAATAAAGCACAAGTAAACATCTTTCTGATATTCTCTGTTTTCACCAAAGATCCTTTGGGGGTGAGCAATAATATACCTCCACCACTCATGTACTCAATGCTTTAAGAGGTTTGATAATATCTAAGAAGTTTTCATCATTTTATGAACTGTATGATCCACCACACACCACTTGGCTATCAGTTTGTTGTACTGTGGTGGCTTGTGGGTTGCTGTGATTCTGGAAGCTATGCCCCAGGTAATTTAAATACCAGCAGGATCACCCATGGTGGACAGGTTTCAGATGAGATTCCAGATGAAAACAGACTGTTGGAATACAAAATGTGGAAACAAAGAGAAAGGATGAGTAGTTGGAAAACATGGCCTTGGTGTTAGGAATGATACTGGAGATCACATGATAGAATTCTGCAAAACCAATTATTTATTCATTTGAAATACCTGTTTTAAACAGCATACACATGGACCTCACCAGATGGAATACACAGAAATCAAACTGACGACATCTGTGGAAAAAGAAGATAGAATAACTTCATATCATCAGCTGAAACAAGGCCAGGGGCAGATTGTAAAACAGACCATCAATTGTTCATATGCAAATTCATACTGAAGCTGAAGAAAATGAAAAGAAATGCATGAGATCCAAAATATGACCTTGAATAAATCCCACCTGAATTTAGAGATCATCTAAAAAACAGATTTGATACATTAGACACTAAAGATTGAAGACCAGAGGAATTGTGGGATGATATTAGGAACATCATACAGGGAGAAAACAATAAGTCATTAAGAAGACAAGAAAGAAGGAAAAGATCAAAGTGGATGTCAGAGGAGACTCTGAGACTTGCTCTCCAACATAAAGAAGTTAACACAAATGGAAGAAATGAGAAGGTACAAGAGTTGAGTAGAAAATTTCAAAGGTAAGCTTGAGAAGACAAAGTCCAATATTACAATAAAATGTGCAAAGATCTGGAGTTAGAAAACCAAAAATGAAGAACATGCTCAACATTTTTCAAGCTGAGGGAACTCAAGAAAAAACTCAAGCCTTGGCTTTTGTTATTGAAAGATTCCAGGGTAATTTATTAAATGATGCAGAAGGCATCAAAAAAAAAAAAAAAAAAAAAGATGGAAAGAATACACAAAGTCACTGTTCCAGAAGGATATAGTTGTGTTCAACCATTTCTAGAGGTCTAGAGGTAGCATATGATCCAGAGCCAATGATAGTGAAGGAAAATGTTCAAGGTGCATCAAAGCAATCGATAAAGGAAAAGCCACCAGGAATTGATGGAATAAAAATTAAAATCTTTCAAGAAAGTGAGGCAACACTGGAGGCACTCACTCATCTGCGAAATTTGGAAGACACTATCTGGCCAACTGATTAGAAGAGATCAATATTTGTGCCCATTCCAAAGAGAGGTGACCCAATGGAGTGTAGAAACCATCAGACACTATCATTGATCAAATGCAAGTAAAATTTTGCTAAAGATAAATTTTAAATGGTTCGAAGAGTACATTGGCAGGTAATTGCCAGAGGTTCAAGACAGATGCAGATGACGATGTTGAATGAGGGATGTCATTGCTGATGTTACATGGATTGTGACTGAAAGCACAGATTACCAGAAGTATTTTTTTTACCTGTGCTTTACTGACTATTGCATACAAAGCAGAACCAAGAAATTGGAATAAGACAAAGTGGTGGGTGCTGTGTTTGCTACCCCATGGAGCTAGAGCTGAGTGTCTTTGGGCTGGGGCTTACTGGTAAAGTGGGATGTCTCTAGCTACTTAATGTTATTGTTGTTAGGTGCCATCAAGTCAGTACAGACCCATAGTGACCCTATGCACAGCAGAATGAAGCACTGGCTGAACCTGGGCCAACTTCACTATTGTTGCCACACTTGAGTCCATATATGCTGCCACTTGGCCAATCCATCTCATTGGGGGTCTAACTCTTTTCCTCTGACCCTCCATCTTATCAAACATGACTTTCTTCTCCAGTGACTGGTCCCTCCTGACAATATGTCCGAAGTATGAGAGATGAAGTTTGGCCATCTTGGCCTCCAAGGAGCACTCCGGCTGCACTTCTTGCAAAGTGGATCTATTGGTTCTTTTGGCAGCCCATGGCACTTTTAATATTATCCTCCAGCACCATAAGTAAAAACCATCAATTCTTCTACGGTCTTCCTTATTCACTGTCCAGCTTTTGCATGCATATGAGGCTATTGAAAATACCATGGCTTGGGTCAGGCGTACCTTAGTCTTTAACCTGATATCTTTGCTCTTCAACACTTTAAAAAGGACTTGTGAAGCAGATTTGCCTAATGCAATACGTCATTTGATTTCTTGACTGCTGCTTCTGTGAGTGTTGATAGTTGATCCAAGAAGAATGAATCCTTGACAATTTCAATCTTTTCTTCATTGATAATAATGTTGTTTATTGGTCCAGTGGTGAGGATTTTTGTTTTCTTTACGTTGAGATGTAATCCATACTGAAGGCTGTGCTCATTGATCTTCATCAGTAAATATTTTAAGTCCTTTTCACTTTCAGCAAGCAAGATTGTATTGTCTGTATATCGCAGGTTGTTAATGAGTCTTTCTCCAATCCTGATGCCACTTTTTTCTTCATAGAACCCAGCTTCTCAGATTATTTGCTGAGCATACAGGTTGAATAAATATGGTGAAAGAATACAACCTTGTCACACACCTTTTATTTAATTTTAACCCATTCAGTGTTCCCATGCTCTGTTTGAAAAATTGCTTCTTTGTCCAGGTACAGATTCCTCATGAGCACAATTAAGTGTTCTGGAATACTCATGCTTTGCAATGTTGTTCATAGCTTGTCATGATCCATACAATCAAAAGACTTTGTGTAGTCAATAAAAGACAGATAAACATCTTTCTGATATTCTCTGCTTTTAGCCAAGATCCATTGGACATCAGCAATGATATCCCTCATTCCATGGCCTCTTCTGAATCTGGCTTGAACCTCTGGAAGTTCTCTGTCAATATATGATTATAGCTATTTCTGCATTACCTTTATCAAAACTTTACTTGCATGGGCTATCAAAGAGATTGATGATTTCCACATTACGTTGGGTCACCTCTCTTTGGAATGGGCACAAATATGGATCTCTTCCAATCAGTCGGCCAGATAGTTTTCTTCCAAATTTCTGAGCAGAGATGAGTGAGTGCCTTCCGTGCTGCCTTACTTTCTTGAAAGATTTAAAGTTTTATTTTATCAATTCCTGGTGCCTTGTTCTTTGCCAATTCCTTCAACGTACCTTGGAATTCCTATTTTAGTATCATTGGTTCTTGATCATATGTTACCTCTTGAAATTGTTGAATGCAAAGGTAAAAGGCTTTTGTAATATTTGCCTGAATGCTGTGGTGCCCAGGCTAAGGGACTGAGGGTTACAGAGAAGTATGTCTGAGATGAAGCTGATCTTATCCAGCAACTATTTTCTGACCATTCCTGAACCTGAAATGCAACCCGTTAGTAAAGTCCTGTTATGGTGCTGTAGTATAAGCAGTGTACTGCTATTAGTGTTTCAAACATATCAGCTGGTCCTCAGAAACTTTACACAGATAGCATCATTGTGTGTTGGAATAGACTCAATGACACTTGACAAAATGAACAGCTTCCCTAATAATTTCATAATTTTGAGTGTTGTTTGTATGTTTTGTGAGGTTATTACAATGGATTATCAAGTGCAGCAGGGTAGAGAATACCATGGGAGAGATGACTGGTGAAAATTCGTAAAATCTTTGGAGGGTGAATATAGAGAAATGTCTGACCTCCACCTCATAGGTGTTATCCCTGGGTGGCTGATACTGATGACCTTGATTCTCTTTCCCCCATGTGAAGTTTTAGGATGTCATTTTTACAAGGGCTGAAGTTCTCATTTCCCATTCTTTTGGGAATGCTGATGACTGATAGGCCTTAGTTTAGACTCTCTCCCAGAAATATCATTGGTGATGAAAGCCCCATCACTTAATGACATAACCTGTCTTCTGGGAAAAACACCAAGACTGATCAATTAGGAGGTTTACCCCTTTTCCATAAGACAGAATACTGTGTTGATGCTGTTCCACTTTGAAGTCATCAAGTGGATTCTGATGAAGCCTTTGTTGAGACTGTATAACAGTTCAACTACTCCTTCTGTCTAGTATAACTCTCCCACTTATATATTCTTAATAGACCTCTCTAATAAACTTACTGAATTCATTTTTTCCCAAGCTATACCAAATCTAAGACAAATGGATATATCATGCATCTGAGAAATATCTCATAAGAAAATGTATGCTAAAAGATGATAACTTAAAACATCCATGTTTATGGCATTCATAAATGTATGTTACCTACTTTCTCAAATTTAAATGAAGACATTTCAGTTCAATACTGATGTATTGATTATCCAGTATTTCTAGAACACTATGCTTAAAGCATTTACTGATGAAGATGGATTCCATCGCAATGTAAAAAAAAACAAAAATCGTCACCACTGGACCAATAAACAACATTCTTATCAACGGAGAAAAGATTGAAATTGTCAAGGACTTCATTCTTCTTGGATCAACTATCAACACTCACAGAAGCAGCAGTCAAGAGATCAGATGACGTATTGTATTAGGTAAATCTTCTGCACAAGACCTTTTTAAAGTGTTGAAGAGCAAAGATGTCAGCTTGAGGACTAAGGTGCACTTGATCCAAGCCACGGTATTTTCAATAACCTCATATGCATGTAAAAGCTGGACAGTGAATAAGGAAGACCATAGAAGAATTGATGTTTTTGAGTTATGGTGTTGGAGGAGAATATTGAAAGTGCCACAGGCTGCCAAAAGAACCAATAGATCTGTTTTGGAAGAAGTGCAGCCAGAGTGCTCCATAGATGCCAAGATGGCCAAAATTCATCTCTCATACTTTGGACATACTGCCATGGGGGTGTAGTCGCTGGAGAAGGATATCATGTTTGGTAAGGTGGAGGGTCAGAGGAAAAGAGGAAGACCCCCAACGAGATGGATTGGCCAAGTGGTAGCATTGATGGACTCAAGTGTGGCAATGATAGTGAGATTGGCCCAGGCTCGGGCAGTGTTTCATTCTGCTGTGCATAAGGTGCTATGGGTCAATAGCGACTCGATGACACCTAACAACAACAAAAATGCTACTTACTTTTAGGATAATAAAGGAATGATGACCCTTGCCCTCAGACATCAAAATATGCACATTCATTGATTCAGATTGAAGTTATAATCCTCACAGATTACAAATAGTCTCTGTTCATAAAATCATTATCCAATGATAGTCTAAGCATCTATAGACTATTAATGTTTTAGCTAGCTTCTTAGTTCATTAAGCAGGTGTACATCTGTAGTTCCAAGAACTCAAAAAGAATATAAATTGATTTATAGCCATACTATCTTGTATTGTTGTCTTTCTGAACTTGGATTTAGGTGACATTTTTAAGGAAACTGTGAGAATGATAATGAATTGTTCAAAGTAAACTAAGTCAGAATCTAGCATGTAGATTCTTATAGTAGGAACATTTTCCTGAGTCAATTAAGTCAACTTTTAAACTTTAGAATTCTCTGAAAAGATTATCTTTCCCTGCTAGACCTTTTAGGAAAGCCAACAAGAACTCAATATCTGAACTTTCAGCACTTCTACTCCCATTTATTCATTTCTAGCAATCTATGTCCCTGGACTTAACTAAAGACTCTGTAAACTTGTATTGCAATAAAACATGAAGATAAAAAAAAATCACTAGCTACTAGATTGAGAGGACCTATAGCTAGAAGAGAAATACTATTGATAGAGATCTACAATGATAAAATGGGATGTGGTAATTAGAGTCAGAGAGATTATAAAAATATGTTACTAAAAACATGTGTCCACCATATTTTTAAATACTTCTCAGTAAGGAAATTCTCTAGGTTTCTTTAGAAACTCAAAATTTTATAGCTTATGCTATCAGTTTTACATAAATCCCTCTATGACTGTTGAAGTCTATTTCCTGTTTTTATAGCTTTAGTGCTCTCAGTGATTCATAAAGTAGCCTATAATACATTTTTGCCACTCGAACTGGAGTCCTGTGTTGCACTGTAGGATGATCACTGGATCTCAAGTTCAGTTTAAATCACAAGGTTAGCAATTCAAATTCACCAGTTGCTCCTAGGAAACGATATACAGACTTTCTATGAGTTGGAACTGACTCAATGGCACTTAGAAACAATAGCAACTGAGCAATTATTGAAGCTGTTGTGTTTTGCCTGCTTTCCTGTCATCTCATATTTGATGTGGCGGGTCTAATTTTTTTCATCTGAAGTATATTTATACCATTCACATCTGTTTTGTTTTTAAAATTCTTGCCTTGCAAAACATCCATCAATGTTGCTCAAATGACCAGATTTCTCCATAATTATAGGAAAGCCACAGGGGATATTTTTAACTTGAGGACATTCATCCCATAGTGAAACTGTGCACACCTACTTATGGTTTATTGACTATTTTGTTATTCAACATTTGACATTTGCAACTTTGAGAAAATCTCAGGCAATACCTGTGTTGTTTTGGGCCCCAAAAGGGGAGGTAGTCAAGCCTGGAGTATCCTGTGTGGGTCACCCCTACTGCCCACAAAACAACTTCTCAAATATTTCCAGGATATTTCGGTCTGGCCACAGAGGGTGCAGGGTGATGTTGTGTGAGATAAGGTTGCTGGTGGACTGAGGAAGCTGGGACGAAGGCCCACAAGTTCTGAGAGGTTGATGGGAGGTGGCAAAAAGTGGGGAGAGGGATGTGAGTCACATGTGACTGTGGGGCTGGCTGGCTGGAAGGTGGGTGAGAATCCTGTCTAGGTCTAGCCATGGGAGGCAGCTAGTGATGGGCAGTGAGAAATTCTTGACTACCATCACCACCAACAACTTACACAGTCTTCATGGTGGTGAGGAAGTATGGTGAGGAAAGGGGTCCCACTAAACCACACCCATTCCAAGACCCACAAAGATGAGGTACATCCCCTACCTTTGTTGTTTTGTTGTTGTTAGGTGCCATCAAGTTGTTACCTATTCATAGTGCACAACAGAACAAAACACTGACTCAGCCTGGGCCAACCTCACAATTGTTGCCCGACCTTTACATACTACTAATTTCTCATAATGACCTGATTTTTGGTACTTAATGTAGCGTAGTGGTTACGAATCGGGCTGCAAACCGCAAGGTCAGCAATTCGAAACTACTGGCTGTACTGTGGGAGAAAGATGAGGCATTCTGCTCCCGTAAAGATTTACAGCCTCGGAAACCTGTATAGGGTCGCTATGGGTCGGAACCGACTCCAAGGCACACAGCAGCAGCAATCATGCCAATAAGTGAGGAGTGGGTGTTTATCATTCTGTCCCCAACATGTTTCAAAAGATTTCATATTTATTTTTGATTAGGAGATATGAGAGAAGTTTAAAATATTCTGTGATACATAAAATGTTTCCAAATAACAATGCTTACTTTATTCCTGATTTTTAACTGAATGCTTCATCTTTTATTTGAAACTTGATTTTGTCACCATTGTTCTTGTGTGAAGAACAAAGAAGTGCCTCTATATCATGCCTAGTTTTCACATCTTAATAATGTTTACACAATTTGTGGGGAATAGCTGGCAAACAATTTTTGGATTAAATTTTTGTTTACAGAGTCTTGCTCAGAGAGTAAGATTGAATCAGAGAGTTTCCTTGGTGAATAAGCTTACATGGCTTAGTCCTACCGAAGCTCCCATTTTAGGTAATACATTATCTTAATCAGTATACACTATGTGTCTATCACTGTGGAATAATTTAGAGAAAGTCTACTCTCCCAGATAGAAATGTATTGGCCATGACATTTAACCAAGACTCATGCTTCCTTTATTAACAGTGTTAAGAATTGAATTGCATAGATAATATTTACTAATGACAAGTGCAAATTTTAGCTCAAATATTAGTAGCTTTTTCTTATGCACCTCTAGAAAAATAATGTGATGTTGCTGGAAAACATCAACTTAATTTTATTTGGGTCCTTTTGCATAATTCCAACTTTTCCAGAAATATTTCATAACAACATCATGGCAGTTGTGGAATATCAGTGGTTGACTGTTCATCTGTCCATCTTTCTATCAGTCCAAATTATGCTAGAACATAATATAACTTTCAATGTAAGTCTGATTCCATAGCGCAGTAAGTAAAGGAATACAGTAGGTAGCAGCCTTGTTTATGCCAATCAGCAAACCGTTTCTAAAAGCATAACACCTACTCTGAAAAAGACTTTAATCTAAGCTGTATGTAAATGGAGTCAATGCATGGTGCAAATGGTTAATATATTTGACAACCAACTTAGAGATTGGTAGTAGTCCACCTTGGAAGGAAGGTCCAAAGATCTACTTCCAAAAACTCAGTCATTGAAAACCTGACTGTGACTGAGTACAACTCTACTTTGACACTCCTGGGTTTTTGGGTTGTTTTTTTTTTTTTTTTTTGAAGAAGCCCCAGCAGGGAACAGGCATTTTTATTCCAAAGACATAGCATAGATAAAGAGTGGAGAGAGTCAGGGTCAGACATAGTTTGACATTTGTCATTTTCTAACTACTGATGGGCAATGTCTACAGAACTGCTGCAGTTCCTGCCGCTCTAACAATAACACATTCAAATGATGAAACCTTGATAGACATTCAGAGCACAGGGCGGGGGTGGGGGGATTTGGCCTTTCCCATGTCTCCATGTCTCTCTTTGATGACATATGCAAACTTCAATTAGTGAGACTCACTTTTGCTGATTCTGATGATACTCCTGGTTTTGCTGAGTCTGAATAAATTTGATGGCAGTATATATATATATTGATACATTGAGTCACTTGTGACTCATAGAGACCCTGAATAGTGTTACCAAGAATGGCAGGTGGGTTTGAATTGTTGAGCTTGTGGTTGCCAGGCCAGTGCTTATTATACAGCATCACATCAGAGATCTTAAATTGTATAGTAAATACAAAATTGTGTAAACATAAAAAGAATGCAGTCGTATTATTAGTCCAAAAAATAAGCAAAGTTGAGTCATAGTGTGGTGCTGTGGGTTAATGCGCTAGACTACAAAACCTATTTGAATCATAAGGTACATGTTCCAGGCTCATCAGCTCCTCTTATATAAGGTCACTATGGATCAGAATCATCTTGACAGCACTTAACAACAACAATAAATATTATACATAATATAATTTTTATATAGATATCTGTGATTGATATCTGTGATTACATATGAGCAATTGATAGTCTATTACACAGTCTACTCCAGCCTTATTTTTGCTGGTGATATTGAGCTTCTCTATCATCTATTTCCATAAATGCAGTCAATCTGATTCCTATGTATTCTATCTGATGAAGTCATTTTATGCTATTGCACAAAGATATTTTCAATGAATAAGTTATTTATCTTGAAAAATTCTACCTGCATCATCTCTATAACCAAGGCCATATTTCCCAACTATTTATCCTTTCTCTTTTTATCCAACATTTACATTCTTAGCCCCAGTAATTATAAATTCATCTTTTTTTTTAAAAAGCTTTTTTGTGTGAATTGAGTGATAGTTTACATGGCAGAACATTGGTTTTGCACTAAACTTATCGTATTGTGTTTCATTGCAATGATTATAATACCCTCTGTGAGCCATTGGCCACTGGTTAACAATATTTGCTTCTATTTCCTCTCTCTCTCTTTCTCTTTTTTTTTTTTTTTTTTTTTTTAAAAAAAAAAAATTTTTTTTGATGAACATAAAAACACACAGGAATATGAAATTGTTTAAACTACCAAAGGGCACATTTTGCAAGGCCAGCCTCCTGCCCACCAGCACACAGCCTTTCTCTTTCCATGAGTCTAGAATCCTCAGCTGCGCTTTCTATCCATTCTATCAGCTCTGTCTCTGTCTCTGTCTCTGGTATCACTGCTTCTCTGTTTAGGATCACACATTCTCCTACTCTTCCCTCTTAATGGTCCTAGGGTCTCTGTTCCTGGAATGTAAGATTAATTACTCCCTGCTTTTTGGTACACAATTTCTACTTTTATTGTTGTGACAATCACAATTAGTCATGATAGCAATTACTCACTATTGAATCAAAAGAATCCTATCCTTGTCTCCTTTCACCAGACCCATCTGGTAGCGGTGGGTGGTGGTATGCCACGGAGTCGGTTCTGACTCATAATGACTCTGCATACGGTTTCTGAGGCTGTAAATCTTTATGGGAGCAGAAAGTCTGATCTTTCTCCCATGGAACAGCTGGTAGTTTCAAACTGTTGACCTTGAAGTTAGCAGCCTGACTCATAACCACTATGCTACTAGAGCTCCTTAGACCAATCTAGACAAGATGAAAACTATTCTGTGGGAATTCAACCTTCCCCTACTTGCTCTGAAACTAAGCTCCCTCTTGAAAACTTGTAAGCCAGCCACTTTGTGCCTCTGTAGCCCTCTCATTTTAGATAGCCAATGTCTAAGTTGCTCGTCCCTATCAACCTGTGTCAGTACTGAGTGGGTAGGCTTGATCCTTAACTCACAGTTGGTATTTTAAGCTACTACCTCCATAAGTATAGGTCAGGTTCATGAAATTGTAGCAATTTGCCCTTGCTTCCTGTATCAAATTTCTTTATCTTCCTGTAGTCAAGTTCTGATCATGGAGTCTTCCAAACTATATCAAATGAGTACTATCTGCAAGTTTGAATGTTTTCACATGCCTTCCCCCACTTCATTTCAGCTGGATTCTTCACTCTCAGATCTAGTCCTCTGTTATCCATCTTTTTTGGTTCCATTTCCTTTTGGATATCCTTCAATTTCCATGGATTCATACTTCTTATACTCTACATTCTGATTATTAATGGATGTTTGCATCTATATCTGCTTATTTTGAGTTATGTCATATCAGTAAATGAAGGTCTTGAAAACTTAACACCCTCTGCATCATTAAGGTCAACTCTAATTTGAGGAGACATCTCTTTCTCAGTTGTGTATATATATATATATATAAGGAGCTCTGGTAGCGTAGTGGTTACGAATCGGGCTGCGAACCTTAGGGACAGCAATTTGAAACTACCAGCTGTTCCATGGGAGAAAGATGAGGCTTTCTGCTCCCGTAAAGACTTACAGCCTCAGAAACCCTGTACAGGGTGGCTATGAGTCAAAACCGACTCCAAGGCACATAACAGCAACAATATACATATTTGTCTTTTAAAAATTTAATTTATTTTATTTTGATTTTTATGGTGAATTGAGTTAAGGTTTACAGATAAGGTCTTCATCTCAATGATGGCAATTCATTCCATGCAACAACAGCTGTCCTGCTTTCTGCCTGTGGCCACCCATGCACAAATATCCTCTTTTAAACTCGTATATTCGTGGGATATATAAATATTCATATACCATACTCTTCCTGTTGTACCCATTCAGCCTGTGTCTCTGTATCTACACACAGAACACTGTTGTTCCAATGTTAGGTATATACAACTATTTACCTTTATCCCTTTTAGCCCTTACTTACCTCCCTGTGTCTTCACCTATCTTCATTGTTCTTCCAGCCTTCTTCTTCTTATATATTACCCTTCCCATTCTTGTATATTGTCCTATTTCACCCAAGTTAACATGTGTCTACTCTCTAGCCAGTTAATCCCAGTTGTATTTTGAAAACCTGCCAACTTGAAAGGGCTCATCTTTTGGCAGTGTATCAGACAGTGTCACGATGATATTGATAAGGTTTTCACTGCAAACCATTCAGATTAGTCATCTTTGTCTTCAAACTCTATTGAAATATTACCATTTAATGATGAACTACTAGTGGCATAGCTTTCAGAACCACAGAAACACGCAAGTCACCACCATATTACAAACTGACAGACAAGTCATAGATAAAATATTATACATACTAGATATATTTATTTAGTCTATATGTATATATTTGGTTGTTATTATTGTTGCTAAGTACTTATTATTAATAGCAACCATCTATAGTGTTTCCAAGAAGCAGCTGGTAAATTTAAAATGCTGATATTGTGGTAAGCAGTTCAGTGCTTATCTTATAACACCACTTCAAACTCATATTCTTATATATGTTTGTTGTTAAGTGCCAGTCAATCTGTTGGATCTCACAATGACCCTGTATAGAGTTTCCAAGGAGTGGCTGAAGGGTTTAAACTATCAACCTTGCAGTCTGTAGGTCTCTTTCTTTCTCTCTCTATCTTTCTCTCTCTGGCAACCATTTGCTGTCAGTGTGTTGTATTGTGGTGGCTTGTGAGTTGCTGTGATTTTGAAAGATATGTAACCGGTATTTTAAATACCAGAAGGGTCACCCATGGTGGACAGGTTTCAGATGAGACTCCAGACAAAGACAAACTAGGAAGAAAGAGTGATGAACTACTTCAGAATATTAAGTCACTGAAAACTTTATGAATAGCAGAGAAACACTGCCAGATATAGTGCTGGAAAATGAGCCCCTCAGGTTAGAAGGCACTCAGAATGTGACTGAGGAAGCGCTGCCTCCTGAAAGTAGAGTTGACCATGATAACATGAATGGAGTAAAGCTCGTGGGAGAAAAGCACGTAGGACCTTCATTTGCTGATGGGGCACAACTCAAAATGAAGAGAAACAGCTATAAACATCCAGTGAAAATCAGAACATGGGATGTACGAAGTATAAATCTCGGAAAATTGGAAGTTGTCAAAAATGAAATGGAATGCATAAACATCATTATCTTAGGTATTAGTGAGCTGAAATGAACTGGTATTGGCCATTTTGAATCTGACAACCACATTGTTTACTATGTCAGGATTGACAAATGGAAGATGAATGGTGTTGCATTCATTGTTAAAAATAACATATCCAGATCAGTCATGAGGTACAATGCTGTCTGTGATAGGATAATATCCATGCAACAACAGGGAGGACAAGTTAATACCACTACTATTCAAATTTATGCACCAACCGCTAAAGCCAGCAAGCTTGAAATAGCAGAATTCTACCAACTTCTTCAATCTGAAATCAATCAAACATACAATCAAGATGTGTTGATCATTACTGGTGATTGGAATGCAAAGGTTGGGAGCAAAGAGGAATGATCAGTAGTTGGAAAATATGACTTTGGTGTTGGCAATGATGCTAGAGAATGCATGATAGAATTCTGCAAAACCAACGATTGTTCATTACAAACACCTTCTTTAGACAGCATAAAAGACGACTATATACATGGACCCCACCAGATGGAATACATGGAAATCAAATCGACTACATCTACGGAAAGAGACAATAGAAAAGTTCCATATTATAAGTCAAAAAGACCATGAGCAGACTGTGGAACAGACCATCAATTACTCATATGCAAATTCAAACTGAAGCTGAAGAAAAGGAAAACAAGTCCACCAGAGTCAAAATATGACCTGGATTATATTGTTATTGTCAGGTTCCATTGAGTTGGAACCGACTCACAGTGACCCCATGCACAGCAAAATGAAACAATGTCCAATCCTGGGCCAACCTCAGTACCACTGCCACACTTGAGTTCATCAATGATGCCACCTGGCCGATCCATCTCGTTAGGGGTCTTCCTCTTTTTCTCTGACCCTCCACCTTACCCAGCATGACATCCTTCTCCAGCGACTGTTTCCT
>NW_006408600.1:6010628-6013276 GCF_000296735.1 Chrysochloris asiatica | reverse complement strand
TCAAAATGGATGTCAGAAGAGACACTGAAACTTGCTCTCCATTGTAGAGATGCTAAAGCAAATGGAAGAAATAAGGAACTCCAAGAACTGAACAGAAAATTTCAAAGATCAGCTCAAGAAGATAAAGCCAAATATTACAACAAAATGTGCAAAGATCTGGAATCAGACAACCAAAAATGGAAAACATGCTCAGCATTTCTCAATCTGGGGGAACTGAAGAAAAAAATTAAGGTGGAAGGAATACACAGAGTCACTGTACCAAAAGGAAATGATTAATGTTCAACCATTTCAAAAGGTAGCATATGATCAAGAGCCAATGATACTGAAGGAGGAAGTCGAAGGTGCATTGAAGAAATTGGCAAAGAACAAGGCACCAGGAATTGATGGAATAGAAATTTAAATCTCTCAAGAAAGTGAGGTAGCACAGGAGGCACTCACTCATCTCTGCCAAGAAATTTGGAAGACAACTATCTGGCTAACTGATTCGAAGATATCCATATTCGTATCCATTCAAAAGAGAGGTGGCCTAATGGAATGCAGAAATCATAGGACAATCTCTTTGATATCTGATGCGAGTAAAGTTTGCTAAAGCTAATAACAGATGACTACAATCATACATTGACAGAGAACTTCCAGAGGTTCAAGCTGGATTCAGAAGAGGCCATGAAACAAGGAGTATCAATGCTGATGTCTGATGGATCTTGGCTGAAAGCAGAGAATATCAGAAAGATGGTTATCTGTGCTTCATTGACTACGCAAAGGCTATCAATTGTGTGGATCATGACAAGCTATGGACAACATTGCGAAGTATGAGTATTCCTGAACACTTAATTGTGCTCATGAGGAAGCTGTACGTGGACCAAGAGGCAGTTGTTCCAACAGAACATGGGAACACCGAATGGTATAAAATTAAAAAAAAGGTGTGCAACAGGGTTGTATTCTTTCACCATACTTATTCAACTTGTATGCTGAGCAAAGAATCCAAGAAGTTGAGTTATATGAAGAAAGATGTGAGACATCAGGATTGGAGGAAGACTCATTAACAACCTTTGATATTCAGATGATACAACCTTGCTTTCTGAAAGTGAAAGGGACTTAAAACATTTACTGATTAAGATCAAAGAGCATAGCCTTTGGTATGGATTACATCTCAATGTCAAGAAAACAAAAATCCTCACCACTGGACCAATAAACATTCTTATCACTGTAGAAAAGATTGAAGTTGTCAAGGACTTCTTTCTTCTTGATCAACTGTCAACACTCACGGAAGCAGCAGTCAAGAAATCAAACGATGTATTGCATTAGACAAATCTGCTGCACAAGACCTTTTTAAAGTGTTGAAGAGCAGAGATGTCAGCTTGAGGACTAAGGTGCTCCTGACCCAAGCCATGGTATTTTCAATAACCTCATATGCTTGTGAACGCTGGACGATAAATAAGGAAGACCGTAGAATAATTGATGCTTTTAAGTTATGGTGATGGAGGAGAATATTGAAAGTGCCATGAGCTGCAAAAAGAACCAATAAATCTGTTTTGGATGAAGTGCAGCCAGAGTGCTCCCTAGAGTCCAAGATGACTAAACTTCTTCTCTCATACTTCAGAAATATTGTCAGGAGGGACCAGTAACTGGAGAAGGATATCATGTTTGGTACGGTGGAGGATCAGAAAAAAAGAAGAAGACCCCCAATGAGATGGATTGGCCAAATGGGAGCATTGATCCACTCAACCATGGCCACATTAGTGAGGTTGGCCCAGGATCAGGCAATGTTTCATTCTGCTGTGCATAAGTTGCTATGGGTCGTTACTGACTCAGTACACCTAACAACAACAATAACACACATACACGTGTGTATGTGTGTGTGTGTGTGTGTGTGTAATCCTGGTGTGATGTTGTCAGTTAATGCGCTGGACTGCAAAGTTGGTTTGAATCACAAATTTGGCAGTTCAAGCTCACCAGTAGCTCCTTGGAAACCCTACACAGGGTCACTGTGGTTTGTAATAGACTTGATGGCACTTGTTAATAATATATATACCACTTATGTATCAATTTTTTATACCATGGTGGCTTGCATGTTGCTGTGATTCTGGAAGCTATGCTATCAGTATTTTAAATCTCGGTAGGATCAAACATGATGAACAAATTTCATATGAGCCCCCAGAGGAAGACAGACTAAGAAGATGGAGAGACAGACTACTTCTGAACATTTAGTCACTGAAAACATTATGAATAGCAGTGGAACACTGTCAGCACCGGAATATTAACTATTGAAACATGATGAAAAGAGCCAGAATATTGTCAGATACAGTGGTACAAGAGGAGTCCCTCAGGTTGGAAGGAATGGAAAATAGGACTGGGATACAGCTGCCTCCTCAAATAGAGTTGCCTGTGGTGACACAGATGGAGAAAAGCCTTCAAGACCTTCATTAGCTAATGGGGCACAACTCAAAATGAAGAGAAATAGCTGTAAATTTCCATCAAAACATGGAATGTATAAAATATGAGTCTAGGAAATTTGGAAGTTGTCAGAAATGAAATAGAACACATAAATATCTACATCCTCTTTGATATCTCAAGCGAGTAAAGTTTTGCTAAAGGTAATACAGAAACGGCTACAATCATACATTGACAGAGAACTTCCAGAGGTTCAA
>NW_006408600.1:6003008-6009825 GCF_000296735.1 Chrysochloris asiatica | reverse complement strand
CCTGACCCAAGCCATGGTATTTTCAATAACCTCATATGGATGCGAAACCTGGACAGTAAATAAGGAAGATCGTAGAAGAATTAATGCCTTTGAATTGTGGTGTCAGAGGAGACTACTAAAAGTGCCATGGACTGCCAAAAGAACCAATAGATCAGTTTTGGAAGAAGCGCAGCCAGAGTGCTGCTTGGAGGCCAAGATGGCTAAGCTTCGTCTCTCATACTTTGGACATATTGTCAGGAGGGAACAGTCGCTGATGAAGGATGTCATGCTGGGTAAGATGGAGGGTCAGAGAAAAAGAGGAAGACCCCCAATGAGATGGATCGGCCAGGTGGCATCATTGATGGTGTCAAGTGTGGCAGTGGTAGTGAGGTCGGCCCAGGATAGTACATTGTTTCGTTCTGCTGTGCATGGGGTCACTATGAGGCAGTTCCGATTCGATGGCACCTGACAACAACAACAAGGAATTAGTGAGCTGAAATGAATTGGTATTGGCCATTTTAAATCTGTCAATCGCTTCGCTTACTATGTTGGCAATGACAAATTGAAGAGAAATGGCATCTCATTCATCACCATAAAGAACATATCAAGATCTGTCTTAAAGCATAACACTGTCAATGATAGGAATTGTCCACACACCTAAAAGAAAGACCAGTTAAAACCAGTATCATTAAAATTTGTGCAACAACCAGTAAAGCCAGTAATGATGAAATTGAAGAGTTACATTAATTGTATAGTCTGAAACTGTTCAAATATGTAATCAAGATGTATTGATAATTACTGATGATTGGAATGAAAATGTTGGAAACAAAATGGAAGGATCTGTAGTTGGAAGATATGCAGATCATACCATCAATTGCCTATATGCAAGTTCAAGTTTAAGCTTAAGAAATTAAAACAAGTCCAGGAGAGGCAAAATATGACTTTGAACATATCCCACCTGATTTTAGAGACTATCTGAAAAACAGATTTGATGCATTAGACAGTAAAGACTTAAGACCAGAAGAGTTATGGGATGATATCAAGAACATTATATAGGAACAAAGCAAAAGATCATAAAGAAAACAAGAAAGTAGGAAAAGACCAAAATGGATGTCAGAAGAGACTCTGAAACTTGCTTTCTATTTTAGAGATTTTAAAGCAAATGAGAGAAATGAGGAGGTAAAAGATGTAAATAGGAAATTTCAAAGAGTAGCTCAAGAAGACCAAGTCAAATATTATAACAAAATGTGCAAAGGTTTGGGTTTAGAAAACCAAAAGAGAAGAAAACACTCAGCATTTCTCAAGCTGGGGGAACTGAAATAAAAATTCAATCCTTGACATGAAATATTGAAAGATTCTAGGGGAAAATATGGAATGATGCAGAAAGCTTAAAAGAAGGCAGACGAAAAATACACAGTCACTGTGCAAAAAAAAAAAAAAAAGAAATGGTCAATGTTCAATAATTTCAAGATGTAGTATATGATCAATGCCACTCACCCTGAAGGAAGAAGTTCAAGGTGAACTAAAAGCTTCTACTAAGAACAAGGCTCAGGGAATTCATGGAATACAAACTGAAATCTTTCAACAAACTGACGCAGTTGGAAGAGATCCATATTTCTGCCTTTTTCAAAGTGAAGTGACCCAAATGAATGAGGAAGTCCTAGGGAAATTTCATTAATATTGCATGTATGTAAAATTTTGTTAACGATTATTTAAAAATGGCTACAGTACTACATTGACAGAGAACTTCCAAAGGTTCAAGCTGAATTCACACCAGCTGAACTTGGAATAAGGGATATCATCGCTGACTTCAGATGGATCTTGGCTGAAAACAGATAATGCCAGAAATATGTCTACTTGTGATTTATTAACTATGCAAAAAATTTTGATTTTGTGGATTGTGACAATCTATGGACAACATTGTGAAGTATGAATATTCCAGAACACTTAATTGTGCTCATGAGGAACCTGTATATAGAAGAAGAGACTTTTCTTCTAACAGAATCAGGAAACACTGAATGGTTTAAAATTAGGAAAATAATAGTCAAAGTTGTGTTATTTCACCACACTTATTCAATCTGTATGCTAAACAAATAATCCAAGAAGATGGATTAAATGAAGAATGCATTGCATCAGGACTGAAAGTGAGTAATTAAAAACCTGTGATATATGGATGATATAGCCTTGCTTGTTGAAAGTGAAGAGAAGTTAAAATACTTTCTGATAGAAGATTAATTACTACAGCCTTCATTATGGGTTGCACCTCAATGTTAACAAATATTAGCATTGGACAGGGTCATTATTAGTCATAATTTACTTGGTGGCAGTAGGTTTGGTGTTCAACACTTTAGTAATGTCAACTCCTGAGCTATTGTGTAGCTTGAATATAATTTAGAAAATATTTAAAACTTATCTATATATATTTCATTTTCTAGTGGTGTTTTTCCATGCCTTTAAGAGGAAAAAAAAAAAAAAAAAAACCTACAAAATCCTCACTTCTGGAGAAAAGATTGAAACTGTCAAAGATTTAGTTTTTCTGGCATCTACCATCAATGCACATGGAAGTAGCCATGAAGAAATCAAATGACATTTTTCATTAGGCAAATCCTGCACAAGATATATTTAAGGTGTTCAACAGTAAATATGTCAGTTTGAGGACTAAGGTGCACCTTACCGAAGCCATGGTATTTACAGCCTTGGAAACCCTGTACAGGGTCGCTATGGGTCAGAACCCACTCGACGGCACTTAACAACAACAACAACATATGCATGTGGAGGGTCAGAGAAAAAAAGGAAGACCCCAGAAAGATGGATTGGCAAAGTGGCAGCATCAATGGGCTCTAGCGTGGCAAAAATTGTTAGTTTGGCCTAGGAATGGGCAGTGTTTTGTGCTGTTGTGCCCAAGGTTGCTATGAGTCGGTACCGACTCGATGGCACTTCATAACAATAATGTATGCATGTGAAAGTTGGACACTGAATAAGAAAACCAGTAGAAGAATTGATTAATTTGAGTTATGGTATTGGAAGAAAATATAAAAAGTACCCTGGACTACCATAAGAACAAATCAATTTGTGTTGGAAGAATTACAGCCAGAATGCTCCTTGGAAGGTAGGAGGCCTACATTTTGTCTCTCATACTATGAACATACTGTCAGAAGGGACCAGTCTCTGGAGAAGGATGTCAAGTTTGGTGAAGTGGAAGGTCGGAGAAAAAGAGGAAGATCCCCAACTAGATTGATTGATTGCACTGGCTCAAACGTAGCAATGATTGTAAGGTTGGCCCAGGATCAGGCAGTGTTTTGTTCTGTACAGCACATTAACTCACAGAACCACACCGGAACTCTCTCTCTATGTATAAATATATAGCGAGCGCTCTTCTGTGACCCTATACAGGTCACTTTAAATGTGAACCAACCTTGATGACACTTAACAACAAAAGCAACGTTATTGATGGAGACTTTAGTAGTGTCCAGTTTGGGGTTATTATAAAGAGTGCTGCTGCGTACATTCTAACACATTTTTTAAAGGAATGCCTTTAGCAATATCCCAGCAAGAAAATGAAAACTGTTAGTCTTAAAGGAAAAACTCATCTAGAAAATGAAATATCTATAGATAAGTTATAAATATTTTCAAAATTATATTCAAACTACACAACAACTCAGGTGTTGAAATTACTGAAGTGTTGAACCCCAAAACTAGTGCCACCAAATAAATTCTGACTAATAGCGGCCCTATACCAGCTATCCAAGACTAAATATTTATGAGGGAAGATTACCTCATGTTTCACATTGAAGTGTTGAAGCCACTCATAAAATGCCATACATTTTTTATAGCATTAGGTGTGAACATTATGAGGTGGGGAACAGATTCATATAAATTCACAATGTACTGTTAAATAAACCAATAAAAACATTATCTAGTATTGTCTTTTTGCTACTTGCACTTTCATTTTGGGTCACATGTTTTTACTCTTCATAGACACCTTTCTTTAAATTGCATTCTGTGTTGGTGGGAATATGTGATTGGTAATATCTCAGTAATTATCAGTCATAGTTCACATTATCACCTTTTGCATATTCTAAATCATTTAAGAACAAAATCAAGCAATGCCTTTCTAATGGCAAATGCAGTTACAGACACTCTTAATTTTGGCTTCGATGCTTCAGGATTTTTTTTTTTTTTTTAGGGAGGATCCAGCTGGTTTTAATAGTGATGATAACTGTTCTACAAACTTTCATCCAGTTATAAAGTGTCATTATAGAGATATACACAGGGGAGATAGGCAAGACACTTCAAAGGCATCAAAGCCAGGTGCTTGTGATACCTAGTCAAATGACTGGGAGAGAATTTCTCAAAGGTTTTCAGATGATAAAGCATATATAAAACATGGCCATCTTCATAGAAAACCATAAAAGAATTAAACATTAAACATCTATCAAAAGTGTTAAATGGTACATTAATTGTGTGTACTTACATATACATTTATATTCATGCTTCTGTGTGTTGATTTGAGTGTAATTTTTAGCCAGATTCTAGTGTAGACAAGTAGAAACTTGAGAAAGAATGTACTAAGATAAACTTACATTTGAGAAAATTATTGCATTAATTTTTCAGTTTATTGAAAAATAACTCATTTAATTTATACAATAACAAATCCTTGATGTGCTGACAAAGCATACTTTCAGAATCTTTCACAAGGCACTCATTCATTCATTCACTCATCATGCCTGGACTCCAAATTTGTATATCTAATTCTCTATTTGATACTTCATTTGGAACTTTAAAATTAAATATGCAAAAACAAAACAAACAAACAAACAAAAAAAATAGAAAGATTGGTTCTATACACAGCACTGATTTATTTCTCCTACTCATCACAATGCATGAGTTGTTCAAGTCAAAAACCCTAGCACTGATGCTAAATTTCTTTCTTTCCCTCATTTCATATACCCAATATGTTGATTTGACTTTCACAACATATAATCCACCTTTTTTTCTACATTTCCTCTCCTGCTACCCTAGTACAACCCACCAGTACCTCTTGGCTTGATTAGTTCAGGAGTTTTCTAACAGTTCTTTTGACTCTCTCTTCTTGATTCTTGAAAGTCTATTCTTTACACATTAACCAGAGTGATCTTTTGAAAACATAAATCGTGTTCCTCTCTTCTTGACGTTCCCAATGACTTCCCACTTCACTTAGAATGATGAAATTCAAACTCCTTCTCCTTGCCTACAACACCTAGCTAGATGGAATCCGAGCTTGTCTCACCTTCTACCACCTCTGTTTTTTTTCTCTTGTCTGCAGTGACACCAGCTTCCTTTTCACTAGTTGGACACATCAAACTCATGCCTCATACGTATCATTGCATAATAATATGGAAACTTGCTGTATATATATATTTAAGATGGGCTCTGGTAGCGTAGTGGTTACGAATCGGGCTGCGAACCTTAAGGTCAGCGGTTCGAAACTACCAGCTGCTCCGCCGGAGAAAGATGAAACTATCTACTCCCGTAAAGATTTACACCCTCGGAAACCCTGTACAGGGTCGTTATGGGTCGGAACTGACTCGATGGCACTTAACAACAACAACAATATATAAATGGCTGCAAGCATACCTTGACAGAGAAACTCCAGAGGTTCAAGCCGCATTCAGAAGAAGATGTGAAACGAGGTATATCATTGCTAATGTCCGATGGATCTTGGCTGCAAGCAGAGAGTATCAGAAAGATGTTTACCTGTGCTTTACTTACTATGCAAAAGCCTTCGATTGTGTGTATCATAACAAGCTATGGACAACATTGCAAAGTATGAGTATTCTAAACACTTAATTGTGCTCATGAGGAATCTGTGCATAGACCAAGATGTAATTGTTCGAACAGAACATGGGAACACGGAATGGTTTAAAAGTAAGAAAGGTATGCAACAGGGTTGTGTTATTTTACCATATTTGTTCAACTTGTATGCTGAGCAAATAATCCAAGAAGCTGGTTTATATGAAGAAAAACGTGGCATTAGGATTGGAGGAAGAATTATTAACAACCTGTGATATGCAGATGAAACAACCTTGCTTGCTGAAAGTGAAGAGGACTTAAAATACTTACTGATGAAGATCAAACACCACAGTCTTTGGTATAGATTGCATCTCAATGAAAAGAAAACAAAAATCCTCAGCACTGGACCAATAAACAACTTCTTACCATCAGAGGAAAAGACTGAAGTTGTCAAAGACTTCATTATTCTTGAATCAACCATCAACACTCATGGAAGTAGCAGTTAAGAAATCAAAGGACATATTGCATTAGACAAATCTGCTGCACAAGACCTTTTAAAAGTGTTGAAGAACAAAGATATCAGCTTGTATACTAAGGTATGTCTGACCCATTCCATGGTGTTTTCAATAACCTCATATGCATGTGAAAGTTGGACAGTGAATAAGGGAGACAGTAGAATTAATGCTTTTGAGTTATGATGTTGGAGGAGAATATTGAAAGTGCCATGCACTGCCAACAGAACCAACTGATCTGTGTTGGAAGAAGTGCAGCCAGAGTGCTCCTTGGAGGCCAGGATGGCCAAACTTCATCTCTCATATTTAAGACATATTGTCAGGAGTTGTTTTGAAGGTACATCTTTCAGGATTCCTTTACTGTATTCTGGGAGTGAATAAAAGGGAAGAATCAAAGACGGTTCCTGATGTGTTTTTGTTAGAATAATTGGTTGGACAGTTATGCTATTTTCTTATGTAGAAAGACAAGTTTTGCATTGGGAGTCAAACATTCTACTTTTGCCATATTAACATTGCGATTCCTATTATATGAATAAATAAATATATTAAGACTG
>NW_006408600.1:5991895-6002892 GCF_000296735.1 Chrysochloris asiatica | reverse complement strand
GAGTTGAGAGGACTAAACTTTTCTTCATATACCAACAAAACCATAAGAATGGATTTAAAACTAAGGCTAAAGATCTATTGATTTAAATGAGAATAGATGATTGTAGTGGTGAGAAAATTCCAGATCATTCCTTTTTAGTTAGCAAGTCACCTGACTAACTGGATTAGTCATTGGAAGGTTAACTTTTGAAACTAGAATATGATCAAAGGGAACATTGTTATTCTATGAAATTCTAAATTTTAAAAATCAATGTATGACAAGTATTTTTTCCATACAATTTACTCTGTACTTATGTAATGCTAAATATAATAAATTTATAATGTATACCATCTTTCTCTTTGGTTTGTGACAACAGATTGAGTTGTTGTTGTTAATTGCCATCGAGTCTGTTCTGACCCTGTATAGGGTTTCCAAGGAGCAGCTGGTGGTTTGAAATGCCAACTTTATGGTTAGTAGTCCAGTGCTTATCCTACAACAGAATGAATTAGAAGAGATTAAATCTACAGATATTTTCTTCAAGCTAAATTGAGTCACTAAGAGTATATTCTGATTTTGATAAATCTTTGATAAATTTTTTTGCCTCAACATTTGCAATATAAAAAAAATGAATTTCATAGATGTCTAAGGACATTCATTATATTTCGATTCTAGCCATCATTAACTTCTGAAGAGTGAAATTAGTTTTCTTTTCTCAATATAAATAGCTGTGGTGCCATAGTGGGTTAAGCATTGGACTGTAACTGAATGGGTGGTTCAAACTGCCAGTAACTCTATGGGAAAAAGACTAGGCAGTCTGCTTATGGAAAGATTGAAAACCTCAGAAACCATAGAGAGCAGTTCTGTTCTGTCCTATAAGCTTACTATAACTTAGAATTGACTTGTTGGCAGTGAGCTTTTTGGTTTTATCAATATATCTACAATCATTCATTTAACATAATACATTAATGTTTGAATATTAAAAAGAAATAAAAAAAGATGATCACAGAAATATAGAAAATTTGACATTTTAGGTGTTTAAGTGAGATTGTAAATTAAAAATAACATTCTAGTATAATAATTTTGGACACCTGGTGTGGCACTGTAAGATAAGGCACTGGACCAAAAGGTTGGTTTAAACCTCAAGGTCGGTGGTCTCTCCTTGGAAACCCTATACAGGGTTGTTATGAGTTGTAAGTAACTTAATGGCACTTAACAACAGCAGCAATAATTTCACTTGCTGAATATATTTTCATGTAGTCTGAATTCATATCTTATGTAAATTAAGAAGAAAGAAATTGAAGATGATTTCTAAAAATAAAAACATAATAAATGTTACCTTGGAATTTTATCCCTTTCTGTTTAATGAATACAATTAATGTTCCTTAGGGGTAATTTATCTGAAACTACTGTACTCATTATGTGAAATTATCTCTAATTATTATTTTCAGGCAATTTGGCACAAATAGACTAAGTTCAAAATTACAATCCTCAAGGAATCTATGGTGTTTGATACACAGAAAGTTATAACTTTAATGTATATAATCATGATGTCAAATCAGCAGCCGATTGAGTAGAACTCAATGGAGCTAGTGCTATGTAGCAACTGGAATACTAAAATGGGATTCAGTAGATGTACATTTTACTCCCACCTGGCTCTCCCTTTGTGAGACACAGACTGCTCTCCTGATGAGAATGAGCCATGCAACCTTACTCATATAACTCAGATTAGATTCAGTTTTGAACTCATTAGTTGAAAGGAGGTGCTTCATTGTTGTAGGATAATACAACTGTGTTTAGAATTGGAAAAAAAAAAAAAAAGTCCAGCTAGTGATACAGATATGTTTTGGTAATGATTGGTTCCATTAGTAACTCTAGCCATTACTGAACTTTCAGAGAAGGAAATAAATATTCTCATTGACTATAAAAGCTCTGGCTTGTACCCTTGCTTCACACTTGATTTCATTCTTTTTTTCAGAAGTTGCGAGCTACTCACATTGACAGAGGGAACAAGGAGTCTGGTTATACAGTCCTAGAAGAGGTCTTGCCTTCTCAAACCTGAAGAGGATCCTGGCCTTCAGAAAAGACTTTTTATAATAGGAGCTGGCCTAACAAATGTTTTCTGCCCTAGGGTCCTGTCTTACAAATAGTCATTCAAAAGAAGTACAAGGAACTGACTGACAGGAAAAGGAAGAAATATAGTTAGGTTCAAGGGACGTTATGTTGAGTTTTTTAAAAATGCTGGTTTAAGAATTTCCTAAAATGCACTAGAATCTCAAAATGCTGTAATCAAAAGCAATTGCAAAAATTTACTTTGACATTTGTTTTACATTTTGTAATCTTGTGGAAATCACATCTGAACCTTTTGCATTTTCTTTTTATTTGAATACACTTTAAAAACCCTTTCAGGATTGAATAAAGACATATTGCTACAGAGTCAGAAAGTTAAGAAGCATATGCATATTTTGACTGTGTCAGTATAAAATCTAAGAATCTAAAGAGATGTATACTACTAACTAAACAACTCAAGCTGAATTCTAGGAGTAATTTGTGGTCAAATAGAATTCCAATTTAGACATTCAGTTGCATTCCCCAGTACAGCTAGAAATGTTGAAATTTTACACAAGTTGCCATCTGATACAATTTGCCATCATTTTGTTATACATAGTCTACTAATTACATTTATATTTTATTCATTTCTGCTCACATGTTCGTTAAAGATTTTGAAGATATTACTTTTTTCTTTGCCAAGCTTCATTCCAAAGTTGGCAGTTTTTGTGTATGTGAATTCTCAGGACTTGATTTGTAATTTAACACTTCGTGTGAAATCATTTCACTGAAGTGATTGTATCTCCAAAATGATCCTAAGCTTGGCCCTGATCTCAGGAACGTTTGTGAATGTCACGTTGCCCATGCCCACCTGTTTTATGTTTCTCCTCCTCCCTTTATCTACCTTTTCCACAGAACAAGACAATCCAAAGTGTGTGTCATTTAGGTGTCAGTAGGTCTGTGAGACTTGAAAAGCTCTGCCAGTTAACATAAAACAAAATCCCTGAGGTTTCATGGAATCACATTTCCCTACTGCAAAGAAAGTTGAGAAGAGGGGCAAGGTAGCTTTAGAGTGGGAGCTTGAATGAGGACACTTTGTCCATGAATGGAAACTCTACATTCTTTGTTATTTTAACAGGCTGTGTCTGTTCTCCTTGAAAGAAATTGTATGAGAGAAGATTGGATTAAGTAGTTTTTATTTTATTTCAAAGCACTTGTACACTTTTTCAAAGATCAACTTACTTAGCCAAGTAATAAACTCTTGTTTTACAATAGTACTAGTGTATATTATATCACTCTAGCTTACTACAAAATACAGAATTAGAGTTATGAAACAAAACATTTGTTTCTTTGGAGAATGAGGCATATATCATTACCTATTCACCCTGCCAGATATAACTTGAACCTTTTAAGCTATTCAAAGTAATACTCAACTAGTTAATCTGCTTTAGGTGGAAAAGAAAAAAATATATATATATTTGCACCTACTCAGTCCCATTTCTCTTTTCTTTCTTTTTATTTAATATTAGCCATTTTCAGTCCAAAGGAAGTCTAAGCTTATATTTTCTTTGTATTTTATATCTTTCACAAAGTTAAAAAAATGTTTTTGCCATTTGTTTCAACTCCACTTTTCTAAAAGTATAAGGCATTGCAGTTCTGAAATGAATGAGGCAAATATTAACTTGATTTTTGTACCTACTACAGGGGAAACCAACATATATAGATTTTCAAATTGTAAATAACCTCACATTAAAACTAGTTTACTTCTACACTGCTGTACCCAAAATACTTATTTATGCTTTTCTTAAAGATTCGTTCATATCACATTGTAACCTCTTGATATATCTCTGAAACTTTACTTTTAGAAACGTCGTTATTTATACAAATTTAATATTTTCATACACTCTGCCATATAAAGACACAAACTATTTTTATGAATGCTGATTAATTGAAGACTACATAAATTTTACTTACTTGTACACAGTTCGGCCAATTATTTGATCATTTGCTGAGTTTTTACCTCTCTGTATAATACTCATTTTTGCTTTAGGAAAAATAGATAATTTGCGTATACATAAATGAGTATTATTTATTTTCAAAAAAGTAATTTCAGGTTAATCTCATATTTTGTTCAGTTCTGTTAACTTACTTACTCACTACCTCTTGATGGATTCCTATTCTATTGTGGTCACTACTGTTTTGACTACAAAACCACCAGAGAAAAACTTGTAGATGGTCTCAGCAGATGCATGAATTAACCATTTGATTTCCATTTCTCCTAACTCCTTTAGGTTAAGTGATTATTTCGGTCAGAAGTAGTGCTTTAAGACATGTTACTACAGATGAACCAAGTGAACTGAAAATATTGTTTAGTCTTTTCTACACCTCGCTGGCTGTGTGATCAAGAGACATAGCACTCTGTCTCAGTTCAAAATAGTAAAAACTTGTCAACTTTTCCTAACTGAAAGTAGTGTATATTGGTACAAAAATGTCCTATCATCTTAGATTGTGCTATTAAGTCTTCAGGATATTTGGGGGCATTTTTTGGTTTATTTTATCATGCTATCTGCAGGTCTGAAGAGCTAAATCTCAGAACTACAGCTAATATGTTAAAGGAAGACCCTTGTATTACCCTGCTTTGTTCCTTAAGAAAAATGTAATTGTTCTTTTTACACTCTGAAATGATACTGTATATCTTTAATGTTTTCTGGTTGGTTGGTTGGTTGTGTGGCGTGGAGTTTAACTGACTCATTCTGTGGAGGGTTTCTAAGCTGTAAATCTTTGTGGGAGCAGAAAGCCTTATCTTTCTTCCTGGAGCAACTGATAGATTTGAATTGTTGACCTTAAAATGAGCAGCCCAACTTGTAAGACACTACAGCACAAGGGCTCCTTTCATATTGTTCACACATGTATAATCCAAGAATAAAAACAAAATAACTGGAGGAATAAGAACACAGAAGTACAGGTGTAAGCTCTTACAAATTCTGTATGAAGATTTATGCATGTGATGTTGATATTGGGCGCATATACTCTCTCAAGGAAAGAAAATTTATATTGCAGAAGGGACTAGCATTGGAATTAGGAAATAGCCATCAATTAAAGCTAGCATTATTTTTTTATTTTCTTTAATCCAGTAACTCTCAATTTAGGAATTTTAGAAGAATATGTAAGAAATGGACTAGCATTGGAAATTTTGAACAGATAATCATATGGCTTTCTTTGCCAAGAATGACAAATTGAAGAAGAATGGTGTTTCATTCATTGTCAAAAATAATGTTTCATTATCTATCTTGAAGTAACAATGCTATCTGTGATAGGATAATATCCATACGTAGTGGTTACGAATCGGGCTGCGAACCTTAACGTCAGCGGTTCGAAACTACCAGCAGCTCCGCGGGAGAAAGATGAGGCTTTCTACTCCCGTAAAGATTTACACCCTCGGAAACCCTGTACTCGGTCGCTATGGGTTGGACCCGACTCGATGGCACTTAACAACAACAATAAGAAAGACCAGTTAATATTACTATTACTGATACTCAAAGCTATGTACCAAACACTAAAACCAGTGAAGAGGAAATTGAAGAATTTTACTAGCTTCTTCAGTCTGGAATTGATCAAGCACGCAATCAAGATGCATTGATTGTTGATTGGAATGGGAAAATGGAAATCAAGAGGAAGGATCAGAAGTTTCAAAATATGACCTCAGTGATATAAATGATGCTGGAAATTTCATAGTAGAATTTTACAAGACTTACTATTTGAAAATTCTTCTATGGTCTTCCTTATTCACTGTCCAACTTCCACTTGGATATAAGATTATTCAAAATACCAAGACTTGGATCAGGCACGTTAAAGAGGTCTGGTGCAGCAGATTTGCTAATGCAATACACAATTTAAATTATTGAATGTTGCTTTGACAAGTGTTGATGGTTGATGCAAGCAAAATGAAGTTTTTGACAACTTCAATATTTTTTCCATTTATTTGTACATTGCTTATTGGTCCAATGGTAAGGATTTTTTTTTTTCTTCTTCACATTGAGGTGCAACTCATACTGAAGGTTGTGGTCTTTGATCTTTATCCGTAAATACTTTAAGTGCTCTTCACTTTCAGCAAGCAAAGTTGCATCATCTGCATATCACAGGTTGTTAATGAGTCTTCCTCCAATCCTGATGCCATGGTTTTCTTCATATAACCCAGTTCCTCAGCTTATGTGCTCAGCATACTGATTGAGTAAGTACGGTGAGAGCATACAACCCTGGTATACTCTTTTCCTAATTTTGAGCCATTCAGTGTTCCCTTGTTCTGCATCTTGATCTATGTACAGTTTGCCCATGAGCACAATTAAGTGTTATGGGATACTCACTCTCCATCCAGTTGTTCAAAGCTTGTCATGATGCACACAATCAAAAGCCTTTGTATAGTCAATAAAGCACAGAAAAATATCTTTCTGATATTTTCTGCTTTCAGTCAAGGTCCACTTGATGTCAGCAATGTTATACCTCTTTCCATGTCCTCTTCTGACTCCAGCTTGGACCTCTGGCAATTTTCTATCAATGTGTGTTTGCAAATACTTTTGGCTTATCTTTAGCAAAATTTTACTTTTATGCAATATTAATGATGTTTTCCCATAATTTCCACATTCCTTTGGGTCACCTCTCTTTGGATAGGCACAAATATGGATCTCTTCCAGTCAGTTGATCAGCTAGCTGTCTTCCAAATTTCTTGGCATAAATGAGTAAGTGCCTCCAGTGCTGCATCCGTTTGGTGAAAGTTTCCAATTTGTATTTCATCAATTCCTGGTGCCTTGCTCTTTGACAATGCCTTCAATACACCTTGGACATGTTTCAGGATCACTGGTTCTTGATTATATGCTACCTCTTGAAATGGTTGAACATCGACTATTTATTTCTGGTATAATGACTCTGTTCCTTCCATTTACTTTTGATGCTTTTTGTGTAGTCAATATTTTTCCCATAGAGTACTTCACTATTGAAATACAAAGCTTGAATTTTTCATCCATTCCCTCGGTTTGAGAAGTGCTGAACATTTTTTCTCTTCTGGTTTTCTAACTCTAAATCTTTGCATATTTCATTTTAATATTTGACTTTGTCTCCTGGAACTGCCCTTGAAATTACATTTAGCTCTTTTACGTCCTCATTTCTTCCATTTGCATAACATTTGTACACTGGAGAGCAAATTTCAGAGTCTCTTCTGACATCCATTTTGGTCTTTTCTTCCTTCTTGTCTGCTTTCACTCATTAGAAACCCTATACAAAGTCACTATTGGTCATAACCAACTGAACAGCACTTAACAGTAACAGTAATGTTCTTTATGTCATCCCACAACTCTTCTGGCCTTCAGTCTTTAGTGTTTAATGCATCAAATATGTTCTGCAGATGATCTCTAAATCTAGGCCATATTTTGGTTCTCATGAACTTGTTAATTTTCTTCAGCTTCAGCCTATACTTGCATATGAGCAATTGATGGTCTGTTCCACAGTCTGCCCCTGGACTTCTTTTGGCTGATGATATGGAGCTTTTCCACTGTTTCTTTCCACATATGTAGTCAACTTGATTTCTGTGTATTCCATCTCCTGAGGTCTATGTATATAATCGTTCTTTTTGCTGTTTACAAAGGCATTTGCAATGAAGAAGTCATTGATCTTGCAAAATTCTATAATGCAATCTCTAGCATCATTTCTGTCACCAAGGCCATATTTTCAAACTGTGATCCTTCCTCTTTTTTTCCAACCTTTACATTCCAATCACCATAAATTATCAATATAGTTTTGATTTCATACTTGATCAACTCTAGACTGAAGATGTTCATAGAATTGTTCAATTTGTCTGCAAACTTTCACTCACAATAAATGCTAAAAAGAAAAACCAACAATAGCAGGATCTTTTAACTGGCTTTCTACAAGAGACACATCTTATACATAAAGGCTAATATTGACTTAAAAAAAAAAAAGGATGGGAAAAAATATCATGTAGTGGCACTCATTACCACTCGTCTGGCAGTTTGTTTTACTTTGGTGGCTTGCAGGTTGCTGTGATTATGGAAGTTATGCCACCAGTATTTTAAATAACAACAGGATCAACAATGGTGGGCTTGTTTCAAATGAGATTCCAGACAAAGACAGACTAGGAAGAAGGAGAGACAGACTGTTTCTGAAAACCTTATGAATAGCAGTGGAACACTGTCCACACCAGATTATTGAATATTGAAACATGATGAAAAGCATCAGAATATTGTCAGATATAGTGTCAGAAGATAAACACCCTCAGGTTGGAAGTCACTCAAAATAAAAGTGGAGAAAAGCTGCCTGCTCAAAGTAGAGTTGACAGTGATGGAGCAAAGTCTTTGGGACTTTCATTTGCTGATGGTGCACAACTCAAAATAAAAAGAAACAGCTGTAAATATCCATTAATAAATAGAACATGGAACATATGAAGTATAAGTGTAGGAAAATAGGAAGTTGTCAAAAATGAAATGGAGTGCATACATACATATCAACAACCTAGGCATTAGTGAGTTAAAATGGTTTTGTATTGACCATGTTGAATCTGACAATCACGTGGCTTACTGTGCTGGGAATGACAAATTGAAGAGAAATGGCATCTGATATATTTCAAGATCTGTCTTAAAGTAAAACTCTGTCAGTAACTGGAAAATAGCCATACGTCCACAAGGACAACCAGTTAATACCACTATTATTAAAATTTATGTACCAACCACTAAAGCCTGTGATGATGTAACAGTTATCCTGCTTCTTTCCTATGGTTTCTATATGCTTTCCACCTTCTTATCCCTTTTTAACTTTGTCCTTGTGAAAATGTTGCCCTTTCGATTTTGATTGAGTGATCATTCCATGGTGAGCATACCTTGTTAGAGTTGTTGTCTCCATCCTTGGCTAAAAATTGGACCTAGAGGCCAAGTTCCTTTCCAGATCTTAAGGGTGGGCAAAACTGATGGTTTCAGGTTCTTCCAGTCTCTTTCTGATCAGTAAACCAAGTTATTATTATATTTCTATTTCCATTTATTTGAGGAAATGCCATATTGTTTTCCAAGAGCAGTTGAACCATTTTACAGTTGCGCAAGCAATATATTAAAATCTGTCTTTTGACTGGTGAATTTAATCCATTTACATTCATTGTAATTATGAATATGTATAAATTGATTGTTGTCATTTTGCTTTGTCCTTTTTTTGTAAGACTTCGGGTTTCTTTGTTCCATGGGGTTTTCTATACTAAGCTCACATTTTTGTGGATTTTCTTTTAATTTCTTTTGTATTTATGTTTACTGAATCTTTTTGTTTTCCCTTTTTATTTTAATGTGAAGGTGTATTGATTTTCTTTGAAGTTACCTTGCAATTTATTAATCGTCTGCATTTAGAATCATTTGTTTATTCTTGAAATTTACTTGACTACCTCATCATTTGGAAATTCTGTATCTACACTATCCTCTCATTTTGTTTCTTGTTGATTTTATTATATATTTAAATCTCTGATTCACTACTTTTAGTCTTGTATGTTTGTTTAACTATAAATACTTCTATATCTACATTGACTTTTGGGTGGTGTTGTCAGGTATGTTAATTTCAGGCTGTTGTCTGCTGGTTTTAGTACTCAGTCAAAAGAACATTCTTTAGAATTTTTTTTTTTAAAGTTGTCTTGGTTATTACAAATTCTTTTATTTCTGTTTACCTTATAATATCCTAATATAACCCTCATCTGGGAAGGACAGCATTGCTGAACATATGATTCTTGATTTGCAATTTTTCTCTTTTAGGGTTTTGTATATGTCATCCCATTGTCTTCTTACCTGCATTGTTTCTGTTTGGAAATCAGAGTTTAGTCTTATTACTTCTCCTTTGTAGGTAACTTTTCATTTTTCCTGAGCTATTCTTAGTTTTATTTCCTTATCTTTGCATTTGGAATGTTTGATTATGATATATCTTAGTGATAATCTTTGGGGATCTATCATGTCCGTGATTCATTCACCTTCTTGTATACTTATACTCTTATATTTCATGATGTTTGGAAAGTTTTCTTCCAACAACTCTTCAAAAAAATTGTCTATGCTTTTTAATGTCTCTTCCTGTCCTGAAATTCTGAGCATCCATAAGTTATCCCTCTTCATGGCATCTCATGTACCTGGTAGGTTTTCTTTGGAATTTTTTCAATATTTTTTCAGATTATTCTTTAGCATACTAGTCTTGAGAGGTTTATCTTCAAACTCACTAATTTAGGCTTCCATTGCTTCAAATGTATACTCCCTTATCCTTTCAATGCATTGTTCATTTCTGAAACTTTAGTATTAATCTTCTGGATTTCTAAATGTAGGTTATATATTGTTTCAAATCTGCATTTATTTTATCTGTTTTTCTCGTGTTGTCTTCTTGAATTCTTCTAATTTTTTATCTGTGTTCTCTTTGCTTTCCTTGCTCTTCTTGTCAATCCTTTAATAGTATCTAAATAAGATTCTTTTGAATTCTTTTCAAGTTAGTACCTTTACCTCTTCTTCTTCAAAAATGTTTTCTGGCTCTCCACTTTGGTCATTTGTGTAGTCCATTTTCTTTCTTTCTTACTGTGAGCTACAATGTTCTGTAGTCTCTAGGACATCGGTGTTATTGTATTTGTATTTAATTGATGATTGTATGCTGATGTGCTCTTAGGTTTTCAGAAACTGTCTCCTGTGGTTGTAATTAGAGAATGGAAGCATGTACACCATTCTCAGTTTGCCATTTGTGCACTTCAGATTAGGGTGAGTTTTGCTGGTATTTGCTACTGTCTGACACTAATCAGGTGATATAGGATCTGGTATAATCCCTTTCCCAGGGATTGGAGCTCCAGTGGGTACAGTAGTGTCTGTGCTGTATGGGCAGAGTTGCTGTTTTCTGTCAGGTGGCAAAGAAGAGAACACCCTATCCCCATATACAAGAAAACAAATAGAATAAGCAAACAAACA
>NW_006408600.1:5989019-5991656 GCF_000296735.1 Chrysochloris asiatica | reverse complement strand
AAAAAAATGAAAACAACATTTAGAAAACCTAGGCAGAGGAATTATAAAAACAGAGAATAGATAGTAGTAAAGAAAGGTCAAAAGGAGGGGAAAAGAAGACAAATAGAGAAAATGAGAAGTAGAAGAAAAGAAGGAAAAACAAAAACAAAGATTGTTGCTGTTGTTGTTAAATGCCATCCAGTCAGTTCCGACTTATAATGACCCTGTATATGAGATTCCAAGGAGTAGCTGGTGAGTTTGAGCCACCAACCTTGTGGTTCAAACCGACAGCGCAGTCAAGTACTTTATCCTACAGTGTCATAACAGGATTTCAAAAGGCAGAGATAGAAAAGGCAAAAATACCAGGGATTCAGAAAAGATAAATAATGAGAAGAATAAACAAACAAAACTAATGCAAGGAAAAAACTAAAACATAATCAAAACAGCACAACAAAAAAGTGAAGTTGTTGCACATGGAGAGGAAAAATTTGGGGGGGAGGGAGCACTTCTGCCTGCCATAAAGCTAAGGAGGAGGGTGTGGGAGGGATGTGACCACAGAGATCCTGGCCCTAGGTGGAGTTCCTATAGGCCTAGGTGTTATCTATTGTTAGGACACTCACTCCAGAAATAGCTCCTTTAGGTGCTTGAGGGAACTGGTTTCTGTGTCTGCTAGGACCACAGGGCAGATGGGGACAAGGTAACTGGTTATGAGGGTTTCTGCTAGACAAATGCTGTTCTGGTGGCTTTGCAAGCTCTGTAAGCCTAGACTCAGCCTGTTTGCATCCAGAAACCAAAGCAGTGCAACTGTTCCCTACCTTAAACTGGTGTGGCTCCCAATCATATGGCTCTGAATTCCCAGAGAGTAGAGTCTGCACTGGGGGGTGCAGGGGAGATTAGGTGGGAGAAAAGGCAGACACACTACACAGATGCTGTACAACAAAGATCCAAGAAACCATATGCAAGACACAGACGAAATCATGGATTTCTGAATTTCACAGGAAAGGTTAGAGAAGTGGATTGGGTGCTTTCTGGGAGGAGAAACTGAAATCTTGGAATCCTGATATGTTTCTGTAGGACAAGAACTGGACATGTAATTGAATTGTATTTTGCAAGACTAAATAAGTTGACCTTCTAAAATAATGGGAAAAAAATCCTTCTATGTTTGTATTTTAATCTCACTAGATAAAACACAAAAGTCAAATTGACTACATCTGTGGAAAGAAATGGTGGAAAAACCCCATATTATCAGCCAAAACAAGACCAGGGACAGATTGTAGAACAGACCATTAATTGTCATATGCAAATTCAAACTGAAGCTGAAGAAAATGAAAACAAGTCCCTGAGAGCCAAAATATGACCTTGAATATATCCAACCTGAATTTAGAGGTCATCTTAAAAACAGATTTGATACATTAGACATTAAAGACTGAAGACCAGAAGAGTTGTGCAATGGCATCAAGAACATCACACAAGAAGAAAGCAAAAGGTCATTAAGTAAGAAAGAAGGAAGGAAAAGATCAAAATGGATGTCAGAGGACACTGAAATTCGCTCTCCAGCACAGTGATGCCAAGCAAATGGAATAAATGAGTAGGTATACGAATTAAAAAGAAAATTTCAAAGGTCAGCTCAAGAAGAAAAAGTAAAATATTACAAGGAAATGTGCAAAGACCTAGAGTTAGAAAACCAAAGGAGAAGAACTCGCTCAGCATTTCTCAAGCTGGGGGAACAGAAGAAAAAATTGTAGCCTCTATTTGTGTTATTGAACGATTCTCTTGGAAAATTATTGAATGATTCAGAAAGCATTAAAAGAAGATGGAAGGAATATACCTAGTCACTGTACCAGAAGGAAATGGTCAAGGTTCAACCATTTCAAGGGGTAGTGTATGATGAAGAGCCAATGATCCAAGGTTCATTGAAGGAATTAGCAAAGGACAAAGCACAGGAATTGATGGAAATCTTTCAGTACAGTGAGGCAGCACTGGAGGCACTAACTCATCTATACCAAGAAACTTGGAAGAAAAATATCTGGGCAACTGATTGGAAAAGTTCTGTATTTGTGCCCATTTCAAAGAGAGTTGACCTAACAGAATGTGGAAATCATTGGACAATATCATTGATATTCCATGTGAGTAAAGTTTTACTAAAGGTAATACAGAAGAGGCTCCAACCATACATTGACAGAATTTCTAGAGGTTAAAGCTGGATTCAGAAGAGGATGTGGAACTAGGAATATCATTGCAGACATCAGATATATTTTGGCTGTAAGCAGAGAATACCAGAAGGATGTTTACCTGTGCTTTATTAACTATACAAAGGTTTTCGATTGTGTTGGTCATGTCAAACTATGGACAACATTGCAAAGTATGAGTGTCTTGGAACACTTAAATTTTGCTCATGAGGAATCTGTACATAGACCAAGAGGTCGTTTTTCAAATAGAACATGGGAACACCGAATGGTGTAAAATTAGGAAAGGTGTGAAACAGAGTTTTATTCTTTCATCATATTTATTCATCCTGTATACTGAGCAAATAATCCAAGAAGCTGGGTTATATGAAGAAAAACATGGCATCATGATTGGAGGAAGACTCATTGACAACCTATTATTTGCAGATGATGCAACCTTGCTTGCTGAAAGTGAAGAAGACTTAAACTACTT
>NW_006408600.1:5977852-5978476 GCF_000296735.1 Chrysochloris asiatica | reverse complement strand
CAATCAAAAAGGAGAAATGCTGCATAGGACTATTATTGTAAAAGAGTAAGTAAAAGAACCCACACTAAAAGGGAGAAAAATTATATATATATTTGCTCTTCACCAGGATGTATGGAATGAGAGGAGGGGAGGGAGGGAGGGAAAGATAGGACAGAGGGTAAGGAATAGACACAACATAGCTTGGTTGCAGGGCCGGGTGCAATACGTAAGAAGGGAAAGGGGAATGGAAGAACAAGGATGGTGGGAGAACAGTTAGGCAGGTTCACATGGGCTAAGTAGGACACAGGTAAATGATGATGTATGCACAACCTTGGAACAACAGGGCTCTGGGATACAGGGATTTAAGCACTGTTTGAAGGGGTAAAAGAGGGCAATATTGTTAAGATGCTTGGCTGTCTTTTGAATCTTGGTTTCCCTTGCCTACCATTGTAAAATAGACACTTGAGGAGGGGAGAAAGAAATAGCCAGAATCATCACTACAGAAAGATTGCAAGTCTGTCTTCAGCCTATAACTGACTGGAATACCTTAAAGGGGGCTAGAAGTTACCCAGTGATAGACCATAGGTGGAATTCAGAACCCCATCCAGAACTGACCGAGGTAGGAAATTTCTACTGGAAAGGGAG
>NW_006408600.1:5973967-5977752 GCF_000296735.1 Chrysochloris asiatica | reverse complement strand
AACAACAACAACAACAGCATGTTTATATTGATCATTAAAGAAGAATATTACTAAAATAGTTCTTTTATGCTAAGGCTTTGTCTCAGGAGCTTTAGTATTAGCCTTGCAAAAGTAAACTCCGGATCTCCAAATAGTCAACTCTGGAGGAATCATTTATTTGGGAAAATTTTCTGGTGCCTCTCAAATCACATATAGATGATCACCTAAGATAACTGGCCCAAATTTGAATTCTCCAACTGAGACATTCTTAATAAAAGGATACATAGGGTTTATACACTGTAAATCATGTTTTTTAAAAGTTGGAATAATTTAATGAACTAATAATTGTTTTAAATATGTGAATTTTGGTTTTGGAAAAAAAAATTACTTCAGCTCCCCAGTAGGATTGTACTAGAAAATATATATGCAGGTTATAAAAAATCAGGTTGCACAATAAATGTTCAGGTACTCTTGGTCTGTACGATTTCCATTTTAGGAAAATCCTTATTAAGCTAACTATATCTTTTTGTTGGAGTCCCCCAATATTGTATCATGTTATCAGTAGCATAACTATTATCTCAATATCTTGACATGTAGTGCAAAGAAATTCTCACCACCTCTGCTCTGTCCCATACTGTGGCAGGAGAAGCTCTTTTATCCAAGGATAATAGTGGATGATAATTATCCTTATTTTAATAAAGTGGATTGCACCTCAATGTAAAAACAACAACAACAACAACAAAAATAACACAATTTCTCACAACTGGACCAATATATAACATTATGTTAAATGAACAAAAGATTGAAGTTGTCAAAAACTTCACTTTGCTTGCTTCCACAATCAATACTCATCAAGAAATCAAAAGACATATTGCAGTAGGAAACTCTGCTGCAAAGGACCTCTTTAAAGTGTTTAAGAGCAAAGATGTTACTTTGAAGACAAAGGTATACCTGATCCAAGCCAAGGTATTTTCAGTTTTCCCATATGCATATAAAAGTTGAAGAATGAATAAGGAAAACAGTAGAATAGGTACATTTGAATTATGGTGTTATTAAAGATTATTGAGAGAGTATTAAGGACTGCCAGAAGAATGAACAAATCAGTGCTGAAAGAAGTACAGTAAGAATGCTCCTTAGAAGCGAGGATCTCTTGTACTGTAGACATATTGTCAGGAGGGATCAGTCCCTGGAGAAGGACACCATACTTGGTAAAGTAAGGGGTCATTGAAAAAGAGGAAGATAACCAATAGGCTAAAACATAATGACAATTGTGAGGATGGTGCAGAACCAGGCTGTTTCCTTCAGTTGTGCATAGGGTTATTAAGAGTTGGACGTGATTTGAAGGCACCTAACAACAACAACTAGGATCTCAAGATTTGGAATGTAGAGCAACCTCCATTCTTACCACTTCTGCTGTGTCCCATACTAATGGCAGGAGTAATTCTTTTATTTGAGTATAATGACAGATGACAGTAATTCTTATTGACAAAAAATTAGATACTACTAATTTTTAGTATCTGTTTCCAACTAGAAACACCCAAGTAAGCAACAGAGATGCTTCTAGGAAACAAAAAGCATGGATAGAAAGAGGTGGCAAGAGAAAGTATAGATTTTCATTCCTCCCGTGTATTTTTCTTCCCATTTCTATTTCCTCTCCTGACTCTGTGTAGCCTATCTAGTAGCTATTTGAGAGAAAAGCTCACACCTAATTTCAGTGAACCTTTGGCAAGTGGAGTCCTTGTTTAGATATATTTTGAACTGCTGACATTGGCAGAGTCTACACTGTAGTTATGACTATTGAGACATTAATTTTTATTCTCTGCTTGTTTTCTCATCCTTAAATTCAATCTCAATAAGGATATGTGCTCTTGCTGAAAAAAAATTACTCTGTTGGTGTAAAACTGTATAAATGACTTTTAAACTCACAATTCCATCTAGTAGATTTCAAAATAACATTTGACAAATGTGTGTGCAATTTTTTATTGAAAATGCAAATAGTTGCCAATCTAGCTCTAAGCAGAAAAAGGAATGCTTCATTCACAGATGTCCCACTTCATATTTTGCATATTAGGCTTCAAGTATATATTTCTGAGCACATCTAGTTTCTACGATTTTCAGGAAACTCCCATCTCAGAAAATAGACATATTCACTAAATTGCCATTAAATAGGGGGTGAATTTATGTTCACTTCACCAACCCTTTTTTCCTCCATGGGATTTGTTTCTGTTTTGTTCACTTGCATAACTTTCTGCATAGCTTTCTGGACAACTCTTCCAAGATTTGTCGCTGAAAACAAAAATATATTTCTATACATACTTTCCATTTCTTCTTTCTGAGCCTGTATATAGCAGTTCTATGAGGTCCTCTCATGAGAATCTGATCCCAAAGACCATAGTGTAGGATGACTGCCAGCTCAAAATGTACAGAAGTAACATTTGTAGATGTTTGCTTTGGGATAGACTACATGTAATTTGTAAAGAAATTTGTTGCTCTTCTGGAAACATTCTTATGTGGGCTTCTTCAATTTTCTTCCAGGACTCAACTTGATTTCCACTTTGCCTGCTATGGCAGAATTATTAGTTGAGTATAAGAAAACTGACTTGAAAGTTCCAGTTTGGGCAGCGGCAGAGACAGCAGGTAGGAAAGTCTCCATGGGGCAGGGATTGAAAACCCAGAGAAACTGTGCTCACGGAACAACACCAGAGCTCTAGATCTACCGTAAGGTCCAGGACATCAGTTTCTCACACTTGCAAGTGAAAAAATCACAATATAAAGGAAAATACAGCAAGTTAGGAATCTCTGGAGACAGGACTCCTTCTATAGCCACCCTGCCCAGGTGGAGTTCAGAGGGTGGGGCTACAGCCAGACCAGCACAGGGAATCCCTGCTAAAATTGATGCAGTGATTTTGCAAAAGGAGGTGTGGGGGATTCTACACATTTTTTTCCCTCCTATTCCCTGTCGTGTCTTCTTTGCCTAGCTTGGACACCTTCAGTGGGTGGTAATACAGCCCTGTCAATAAAAGTCCAGCACTGACCCCACAGTTTTCCCACGGTACAGAGAGAAATAGCTTGGTGGCTACTTATGATGTCAGCCTTGGAGTCACAGATAGATACCTAACTGACCTTCAGAAACAAAAATAGTGGACAATCTTTCTTCCATTAACTTCTCAATATCTATCTGCACACCTCCACAGTGGTGACTAGAGGAGGGGCCTGAGCAATTGAACACCCCCACCCACTGCAGGAGGCTTCTATGGCGCATACACACTGCCTGTGTAGCAAGTTGACTGAGCAGTCGGTCACAGTTTTATTTTTGTTTCAAAGTGGTGGTTTTTGTCTCTGCTTTTATATTGCTTCTGCTTTTGGGCCTTTTGATTACACATATTTCCTGGAGTTAAGAGCTTTTTCTCCCTATGTTACCCAAGAAGAGACAGCAATTGTGGCCATTACTACAAGCAAACCCCATAATATTCCACCATTGAGACAAGTGCCAATAACAGCTGCTAAGCATTATATGTGAAAAGGGAAGCTTATTTCCTGATCATATCCACCAGAAGACACCCAGTAAGCTTAATGACACAACAAAAAAACATTTAAGCATTAAAAAAACCCACATAACTACTGGAAATGACAAACATAGATCTCAAACACAACATAAAAACCTCAAAACATGTCCAAAACCAGAAAAGAATAATTGAAAAAAATGCACTGGAGACAGACAAAGGCTCCCCAGAAGAGGAAGAGCAGGTTTTGGATTTCCCTGAGAAGGAATTCAGAAGAATGATATGGAAACAAATTCAAATGCT
>NW_006408600.1:5963204-5964352 GCF_000296735.1 Chrysochloris asiatica | reverse complement strand
GGGGGTGGGGGTGGGGCTGTATCGTGTACCGTTTTGTGGTTATTTGTTGATGCATAGAGGGGATTTAATCATTGCAATGAAATGAAATACAATAGGATGAGTGTAAAGCTGATGTTTTCCCATGTAAACCTCACAATAAAAACTTAAAAAAACAAACAAACAAAAAACTGACTTGAATACCTCTTCCTTTGCAAACTCATAATGGAGACTGGAAAGTTAAGTAATCCTATTTTCATCCACCTTGTGAACAAGGTGACCAGGTATGGCCAAAGGAGGTGTCTATTGAGAACATTTTAAGAAGGTTTTTGCTCATTCTAAAAAGAGAAAACATGTATGGAGTGGTTAGAAGTCTCCTACAATGGGATTTGAAAATGTTACAAGCACCATGGAAAGTGGTATGGTATTTCTTTAAAAAGTTGTAACTAGAAAAACTGTATCACTACTTGGTATATATCCTAGACAAATAAGAACTCTAACATGAACAAATACAAGGAAACATCAAAAAGTTCATGAAAAATTTGATTATATTTTAGTTCTTTTTTTTCCCACAAACTTTTGAAATCCACTTATATACATAAATTTATGTTCATTGCATCCATCTTTGCAATAGAATAATGATGGAAACAATCTAAATGCCCTTTATTGGATAAAATGGCACATACATACTATAGGATTGTACAATGATGAAGAATAATGAAGAATCTGTGAAACAAAGAATAATGTGGATGAACCTGGAGGATGCTATGCTTAGTGAAATAAGTCAATCACAAAAGGGTAAATATAGTATGAGACCACTAACTTAAAAGTCAAAAGGTTTATATTACTAAAAAAACATTCTTTGATGGTTATCAGGAAAGGAAAAGGAAGGGAAGGCTAATCACTAACTAGAGAGTAGACACAGAAATGATAATGAAAGGAAAGGACATATATAATAAGTATATAATAAGAGGGAAGGCAGCACAACATGACCAGTGTCATTGGAAATCATTTGAAGGTGTTCAAGACAACATAGGTAAATACAATACTGCAATAAAAGTAATAACACATATCTATATATGAGTCCTGGTGTGGCGCTGTGGGTTAATGCGTCAGACTGCAAAGCCGTTTGAACTGCAAGGTCGGCGGTTCAAGCTCACCAGCTGTTCCTC
>NW_006408600.1:5961813-5963104 GCF_000296735.1 Chrysochloris asiatica | reverse complement strand
GTAAGCATTCAAGAAGCTGAACAGACCCAGGAAGGATAGACACCCCCCAAAAGCCACCAAGACATATGATAATCAAGCTCTGCAAAATCAAAGACAAGGAGAGAATCCTAAAAATGGCCAGGCAGAAGTGTCACTTAAAAAAGTAAACAAATCAGATTAAGTTCTGACTATTCAGTACAAACAATGCATGCAAGAAGGCAATGGGTAGACATATAAAAACCCCTAAAAGAAAAAAATAAAAACTTTCAACCAAGAATCGTCTATCCAGCAAAACTATCAATCAAATACAATGGTGCAATCAAAGCATTCCAGGATAAACGGAATCTGTGAGATTTTATCAAAACCAATCCAGCACTTCAAAACATCCTAAAGGGAGTTCTTTGGACTGAAAACCAACAAGAATAGACAACAAACAGAGATTGACAGGTGTCGCAACACCACCTGGAACTCAACTGACAGATTTCAGAGTTCAGAACAGAACAAAACTACAACAATGAATTCAAAGGAGCTGGGAGGTCAACCGAAGATCAAACTAATATCAATGTCAAAGAAAGGATAGGAACAGAGATACAAGTGATGAGGATGTAAGACAGATTACAGGATGTAATAGATTTTCTTACATGGAGAGAAAAGTTAATAGAGTATAAGGTAACCCCAAAGAAATTTAATACTTCACAACTCAACATGAAAATGAGCTTCCAATCAGAACAAGCAAACATGAAAACTAAGAAGAAACCGACCAGAAATAGCACAAAAAACACAAACTCAGCACAAGAAGGTATGCAGAACAAAAGAATGAACACAACTACCAAAAAATTAATATAATGTAAGCAATTAATTCATGTTTATCATTATTACATTTAATGTCAATGGATTGAATGCACCAGTGAAGACACAAGAGTAGCACATTGGATAAGAAAATAAGACCCTTCAATATGCTGCCTGAAGAGACACACCTTTTACACAAAGACAAAAACAGACTAAATGTTTAAGGATGGAAAACAATATATCAAGCTACCTGCAACACTAAACAAGTAAGAATGGCAATTCTAATCTCTGATAAGGTAAACTTTAAGAAAAAAACCCAGCATAAGAGATAAAGAAGGACACTATCTCATGATCAAAGAGCCAACTGAACAGGACAACATAATCATAAAAATATCTACGCTCCCAATGAAAAAGCACCAAGATATATGAAGCAAAACTTCCTAGAGCTGAAGAAATAAATAGATAAATCTACAATTATAGTGGGAGATTTTAATACGCTACTTAAAAAAAGGAACAGAACAAC
>NW_006408600.1:5958502-5959204 GCF_000296735.1 Chrysochloris asiatica | reverse complement strand
ATTCATAAAAGAGATGCAAAGATGGTTCAACATTAGAAAAACAATAAATTTAATCCACCACATAAATAAGTAAAAAGGAAAAGAACCACATGATCATATCAATTAATGCAGAAAAGGCATTTGACAAAATTCAACATCCATTCCTGATAAAAACACTCAACTAAGTGAAGGGAAATTCCTCAACATAATTAAGAGCATATATACAAAACCAACAGCCTACATCACTCTCAATGGAAAGAAACTGAAAGCCTTCCCTCGGCAAATGGGAACCAAAAAAGGATGCCCTTTGTCACCACTCCTTTTCAATATTATTTTGGAAGTATTAGCCAGTGCTATATGACAAGATAGGGAAATTAAAGGCATCCAAATTGGTAAAGAGGAAACAAAACTCTCTCTATTTGCAGACAATATGATCCTATACATAGAAAACTCCAAAGACTCAGTAAAAAAAATAATTGGATGATTCAGCAAAGTTAAACATAAAAGATAAAGATAAACATGCAAAACTCAGATTTCTCTATAGTAACAATGACAGTGCTGAAAAAGACATTAAGAAAGAAATGCCATTTACAATAGCTGCCCAAAAGACGAGATATTAAGGAATAAATGTAACCATAGAAACAAAGGACCTATATAAACAGAATTACAAAACACTACTACAAGAAACCAAAGAGACTTACAAAAGTGGAAGAATGTTCCATG
>NW_006408600.1:5951690-5958402 GCF_000296735.1 Chrysochloris asiatica | reverse complement strand
TTTCATTGCCATGGTTACAATCCCCTCCATGCATCATCAACCAACCAACTGCCCCCTGGTCATCAGCACACAGCCCCTTTCCTTCTCTGGGTCTAAAGTCCCCAGCCTCTCCATCTCTCCACATCATCGTCTCTGCCTCCATCTCTGGAATCACTGCTTCTCTGGATAGGGTCCCACTCTCTGCTCTTCTCCTTTGATGGTCCCAGAGAACTCCGCTCCTAGACTGCAAAGTCAAATCACTCCCCTCCTTTTGCCACAAAATGTATACCTTTACATTTCTAATCCTCACAATCAGTCCGGATAACAATTATTCACTATTGTATCACAAGAGACCTATCCGCATAGGGATCAACTTTCAGTCAAGCAATTGTTGCTGGTAAGTACCTTTGAGTAGGTTTTGGCTCATAGCAAACAGTGTGGCACTGTGAGTTAATGTGCTACATTGTAACATCTGTTTGAACAGTAAGGTCAGTGATTCAAGCTCATTTTGAACCCTATACAGGGTCACTATGAGTCAGAACTGACTCAACAGAACTTAATAACAATAACATAGGATTTCTGAGGAACTCCTGTGGCTTTGACTGGTAAACATTGTGGTCAGCAGCCCAGAGCTTATCCAACAGCACCACACAAAGATACCATAGGCAGGCCTATAAAATGAATGATAAAGATACTCCTAAATATAATCAAATGTTGAAGAGCAAAGATGTCAGCTTGAGGACTAAGATGCACCTGACCCAAGTCATGGTATTTTCAATAACCTCATGTGCATGCAAAAGCTGGACAGTGAATAAAGAAGACCATAGAAGAATTGATGTATTTGAGTTATGGTTTTGGAGGAGAATATTGAAAGTACCATGGGCTGCCAAAAGAACAAACAGGTCTGTGTTGGGAGATGTGCATCCAGACTGCTCCTTAGAGGCCAGGTTGACCAAACTTCGTCTCTCATACTTTGGACATATTTTCAAGAGGGACCAGTTGCTGGATAAGGATATTATGTTTGGTAAGGTGGAGGGTCAGAGAAAAAGAAGAAGACCCCACAACAAGATGGATTGGTAAAGTGGCAACATCAATGGGCTCAAGTGTGGCAACAATTGTGAGCTTGGCCCAAGACCAGGAAGTATTTTGTTCTGTTGTGCATATGGTCACTCTGAGTTGGTACTAACTCAATGGCATCTAACAACAACAAGAAGAAGTATAATCAAACATATGTGACAAAAATGTCAGCATTTGCCCCAAAGTAAGTATCAGAAAGCAAAAACGCAGGGAAGAAATATGAATGGGAAAGGAAAGCAGAAGACTGCTGTTACATTAAGGAGATTGCAACCAATGTCACAAAACAAAATGTGTAAGAATTGTTGAATGGAAAACTAATATGCCCTTCAAACTTTCACCCAAGATACAATAAAAGAACAAACAAATTAACACATAAATAAAAGTTTTTGCTTTCTTATAAAAGGGATAAAGATGAGAGGAGACCTCACTCTATTTTAGAGTTTGAACATGAATAAGATATCTGGAGCTAAAGCAGCCATTTATCTCCCATGAATCAATAATCATCAGGACAATCAATCAACAGTTAATAATGGTAAAATAGAAAGGTAGAAAGAAACTGAAACCTTGATAATATCATGACATTATTGACCTATCTAGAGATTAACCATTCCAAGATTTGTCAGTAGGTTCAAAATAACAATTATGTTTTAAGTGACTGTTAGTTGGTGGTATGAAGACAATTGTTCTCCCAAAAAATATGTGTTGCAAATTCTAAACCCCTACACCTCTAGATGTAATCCCATTTGTGAACAAGACTTTGTCATATTAATTAAATCATATCAGTGTTGGTGTTATTAAGTACTATTGAGTCAGTTCTGACTCATAATAATCCTGTGTACAAAATAATGAAACATTTCCTTGTTCTGTGCCATCCTGAAAATATTTGCTATGTTTAAGCCCATAGGCGTAATCACAGTGTCAATCCATTTGGCTGAGGGTCTTCTCTTTTCTCTGACCCTCTACTTTACCAAAAAGCATGTCTTTCTTCAGGGAGTATGTCTTAAGTCAATCACATCCTAGATATAGAAAAAGAAGATTGGACATAGAGAAACACAAACAGGAAAGATACAGTACACATGAAAATGAATAAAACCTGAGAAACAGAAGCTGAGAGAAAGAAAAGGCCCATCTCCCACGGCCAACATATGGAGTTTTCTTCTAGAACTGATGGTCTAAATTTGGATTTTGAACCTCCTAAACTATGAGAAGAAATTGAGGAAAGGCTAATTATCATCATCCAAAACAAGGCAAGGGGCTGATTGTGGACTAGACCATCTATTGTCATTATGGAAGTTCAGGCTGAAGCTGAAGAAAATTAAAACAAATCCACTAGAGTCAAAATATGTCCTTGAGCATATACCACCTGAATTTAAAGACTATTTCAAGAAAATATTTAATGCATTAAAAACTAATGATGCAAGCCCAGAAAAACTGTAAGATGACGTCAAGAATATCATGTATGAAGAAAGCAAAAAGTCATTAAGAAGACAAGAATAAAGGAAAAGAACAAATGGATGTCAGAAGAGACTCTGAAACTTTGTCTCCAGCTTAGAGATGCTAAGTTAAATGGAAGAAATGAGGAGGTAAAACTGTTCAACAGGAAATTTCAGAGGACAGGAAAGGACAAGTAGAGAAGACAAAGTATTATAATGAAATGTATAAAGACACGGATTTAGAAAACCAAACTGAAAGATCTGAAGGGAAAATTGAAGACTCAGGTTGCAATATTTTAGTGTGGTGCTGTGGGTTAATGTGCTGGACTGCAAAGTCGGTTTGAGCCACAAGGTTGGCAGTTCAAGCTCACCAGCTGCTAGTCAGAAGCTCTATACAGGCTTGCTATGGGTTGGAACCAACTCGACAGCACTTAGCGACAGCAACAACAGGTAAAATATTGAAAGATGCAGAAAGAATCAAAAGAAGATGGAAAGAATACAGTCACTGTACCAGAAAGAATTGGTCAATGTTTAATCATTTCAAGTAGTAGCATATGATCAAGAACCAGTGGTAGAAAAAGAAGAAGTCTAAGCTGCTATGAAAGCATTGGCAAAAAAAAAAAAAAAAAGGCTCCTGGAATTGAAGGAATGCATACTGAAATCTTTCAACAAGCTGATGCAGCTCTAGAAGTGCTCACACACTGTTGCAAAGAAATTTGGAAGACAAATATTTGCCTAACCAATTGGAAGAGATCCATATCTGTGCCTTCATAAAGAGAGATGTCACTTTCACGGTCAAAAGGAACATTTAAAGATATTGATCTAGAAGTATAATGGTGTTTGTTATAGGAAAGTATCCTAATGCTTACCAAAGATCAATTAATACCACTGTTATTCAAATTTTTACACCAACTACTAAAGCCAATGGTGATGAAATTGAAGAATTATAATCAATTTTTGCAGTTAACGTGCAAGAAAGATATATTGATGATTACTGGGAATTGGAATGTGCAAGTTGGAAATGAAAAGAAAGGATCAGTAGTTGGAAAATATGGCCTTAGTGATAGAAATGATGCTGGAGAATGCATGATAGAATTTTTTAAGACCACAACTTACTCATTTCAAATACTTATTTTGAATATAACAGAAGACTATAAACATGACCCTTCCCAGATGGGATACACAAGAAACAAATCAAATACATATGTGGGAAGAAATGGTGGAAAAGCTCATTAATCATCAGCCAAAACATTGCCAGAGGCTGACTGTGGAACAAATCATGAATTGCTCATATGCAAGTTTATGCTAAAGTAGAGAAATTAGAACAAGTACTTTATAACCAAAATATTACCATGAAAATATTCCTGTTGTCATTAGGTGTCATTGAGTTGGTCTGACTAACAGTGACTGTATGCACATAGTGCCTGATAATAAGTTCCTCAGCTTGGAAAGCACTCCAAGTATGACTGGCGAGGAGTTGTCTACTCAAAGTAGATGACCATGATTGTACAAATAGAGTAAAGCTTTTTGAACCTTCATTTGCTGATAAGGAACAATCCAAAATGAGGAGAAACAGCTGTAAGTATCCATTAAAAATTGGAACATGGAATGTTAGAAGTTGTGAAAAATGAATTGGAGCACATAACTATTGATATTTTTGGAATTTGTGAGTTGAAATGCGCTGGTATTAGCCATTTTGGATCTGACAATTACATGGTTTACTATGCTGGTAATTAAAAATTGAAGATGGATGACATGGCATTTCATTGTTTCCAAAGGCTGGGAACACAGAAGAAGGATCAGTTATTGGGAAGTATGGTCTTGGTGTCAGAAGTGATGCTGGAGATCCTATGGTAGGATTTTGCAATATCAATGACTTATTCACTGCAAATTTTTTTCAAAACAACATAAAACACAACTATAAACATGGACCTCACCAGAAGGGATAAACAAAAATAAAACTGATTATATCAGTAGAGAGAGAGAATAGAAAAACTCCATATCATCAGTCAAAATAAGGTCAGGGGCCAACTGTGAAACAGATTATCGAAGGTCATATGAAGAAATTTAAAACAAGTCCATGCAAGTTAAGATATGATTTTAAATATATTCTGCCTGAATTTTGAGGTTATATCAAAAACAGATTTGATGCACTAGTTACTAAAGACCAACAACATCCATATAAATGGAGAAAAGATTAAATTTGTTAAATATTTCATTTCCCTCAAATTAACCATCAACACTTATGGAAGCAGCAGTCAATAAATCAAATGACATATTGCATTAGGCAAATCTTCTGCAAAAAACCTCTTTAAATAAAGATGGAAAGAATATATGGTCATTGTATCAAAAGGAATTAGTTGATGCTCAACCACTTCAGGAGGCACAATGTGATCAAATACCTATGGTACTAAAGGACAGAGATAAAGCTGCACTGAAAGCATTAGTGAGAAACAAGGCTCCAGGATTTGATAAATACCAATTGAACAATTTCAGCAAAATGACACAATTCTGGAAGTGTGTTAAAATATTTGGAAAATAGCTATCTATTCACTGAACTGGAAGTGATCCATATTTGTGCTCATTCCAAAGAGAGGTGACCCAAGGGAATGTGTATATCATCAAATATCATTATTATCACATGCAAGTAAAATTTGATGATGACAATCTAAAAATGGTGGTAAGAGAGAATTGACAGGAAACTGCCAGAAATTCAAACCAAATTCAGAAAAGGATGTGGAATTGGTGATATCATTCTTGATGTCAAATGGATCTTGGCAGAAAGCAGAGAATGCCATACATATAATTTCTGATGCTTTTTTTTTTTTTTTTAACCATTTAAAGACTTTTGATTGTGTGCATCATGACAAATTGTGGATAAAATGGCAAGGAATGAGAATTCCAGAACACTTACTTGTTCTCATGAGGAACCTGTATATAGACCAAGAGGCAGTCATTCAAACAGAACAAGGGGATACTGAATGGTTTTAAATCATGAAAGATGTGCATCAGGGTTGTATTCTTTCACTGTATTTATTCAGTATGCTAAGAGAATATTATGAAAAATTGGATTATATGAAGAATAATGTGGCATCAAGATTGGAAGAAGAATCATTAAAAACATGTAATATTCAGATGATACAACCTTGCTTGTTGACAGTGAAGTGGACTTAAAATACTGATAAAGATAAAAGACCACAGTCTTCAGCATGGATGTAAAGAAAATGACTATACCTCATAATTAGACTGTAAAATAGCATTGTGAAGTGGAGAAAAGACTGAAGTTTTTACAGACTTCATTTTGTTTGGATCCACAAATAACACTTGTGGAGACAGCAGTCAGGAGATCAAATGAATGTAAATCTGCTTTAAAACACCTTTTTTAGGTGTTCAAAGGTAAATGTATCAGTTTTAGGACTAAAGAGCCTGATTCAAACATGATGTAGTTAGTTACCTCATATGCATGTGAAGTTGACAGTGCATGAGGAAGGTCATAGAAGAATGAATGCTTTTGAATTATTGTATTGGAGAAGAAAATCAAAAGTACTTTTGACTGCCATAAGAACAAATGAATCTTATTTTGTAAGCAGTTCATCCAGAATGTTCCTTAGAAGCCAGGGTACTGAGATTACATTTCTAAAATTTTAATATGTTATCAGAAGGGACAAGTCCCTGGAGGAGAATATCATGATTTCTAAAATGTATTATCAGTGAAAAAGAGCAAAACTCTAAGAAGATTGATTGACACAGGGGAAGCAGCAACAGGCTCAAGTGTAGCAATTATGAAGATGGTGTTTCATTTGTTGTGCGTAGGGTCTTTATGAGAGGAATCCAACTCATGGCACCTAACACATGCTTGCTGAAAATGAAGAGGATTTGCTGATGAAGATCAAAGTATACAGCCTTCAGTTTGGATTATGTTTCAATGTAAATAAAACAAAATTCCTCACAACTGGACAAATAAACAATAACATGATAAACACAGAGTAAATGTATGTTGTCAAGTTGCTTGTTTTGCTTAGATCCACAAACAATGCTCATGAAAGCAGCAGTCAAGAAATCAAATGTATTGCACTGGGTAAATTTTCTGTAGAAGATCCTCTTTAGTATGTTAAAGTGCACCTGACCCAAGCTATAGTATTTTCAATTGGCTCACATTGGGGTGAAAGCTGAACAATGAAGAAGTGATCTGAGAAAAATTGAACAATCTGAATTATGGCATT
>NW_006408600.1:5945548-5947195 GCF_000296735.1 Chrysochloris asiatica | reverse complement strand
AATGTCCTCAAGGTTCATCCATGTTTTGCTCAACCATTGACTCTTAATGAACAACTCTGTAGAACATTTTAAATATCTCTGAGAGCCACTCCAAGAAAACGAATGTGTGTATTTTGAAGTCTATGCCAAAATCTGTTATCACAAACTTTTGGAAAAATAATTTAAAATGTGCATAGCTTTAACCCTATAATTGCATTTTGAAGTAGTCTCTAGGTTTACCTACTTTGTTAAATTAAAGATGTCTATAAATTGTTTGTTGCTCTTTACACTTATAGGTAGAATTTAATTCCTCTCCCCCTGAATTGGGCCTGGCCTTAGTGAAGTAATTAAATAATAGAAAGTAGGGAAAGTGTTGTTCTGGGGCTTCTATATTGGATCATAAAAAGCCTTACAGCTTTCACCTTGGGTTTTAGGACCTTTTCCTTGGGAGCTCTGAGGTACCATGTGAGATACATGTATATACTGATATAGCCTTGATGAAGAAGTTATATGGTGTTGTTGTTATTGTTAGGTGTCATCACATCAGTTCCAAATTATAGTGACCCTGTGCAAGACAGCACAAAACACTGTCTGGTTCTGTGCCATGCACACAATTGTTTCTCTTGAGCCCTTTGCTGCTGCCATTGTGTCAATCCATCTCACTGGAGGAAGACTCATTAACAACCTGCAATATGCAGATGATACAGCCTTGCACAAGATTTTCCTAGTGACTGCTTTTTCCATGAATATTGAATGTGGACCCAAGGAAAATGAAGTCTTTGTCAGCTTCAATCTTTTCTCCATTTACAATAATGTTATTTACTAGTCCATTGGTGAGGATATTTGTTTTCTTTTTACAGATGTGCAACTAATACTGTGGTCTTTTATTTCTATCACTAGTATTTTGAGTCATCTTCATTTTCAGCAAGTAGGTTGTGTCATCTGAGTTTCTCAGGTTGTTAATGAGTCTTCCTCCAATCCTGATGCCATGTTCTTCTTCATATAATTCAGCTTCTTGGATTATTTATTCATCATACAGATTGAATAACTGTGGTGAAAGAATACAACACTGGCACACGCATTTCCTGATTTTAAACCATTCTTTATTCTCTTCTGTTCTATGACTGACTCTTATACTATATATAGCTCCCTCATGAGCACAAATGAGTGTTCTGGAATGAATATCCATTCTTCACAATGGTATCATAGCTTGCTATGACTGACCCACACAGTCTAAAACATTTTCATAGTCAATAAAGCACAGGCAAACATATTTTTGGTAATCTCTTTACCAAAATTATACTTGCATGTCATATTAATGAAATTATCTGATGATTTTGCATTCCATTGGGTCACTTCTCCTTGGAATGGGCACAAATATGAATCTCTTCCTGTCTGTTGGCCAGGTCTTCCAAATTACTTGGTACTGATGTGTGAATGTGTATAGAATTTCATCAGTTTGTTATACTTTTTCAATTTGTATTCTATCAATTCCCTCAGCTTTGTTATTTTCCAATGTCTTCTGTGCACCTTACACGTCTTCATTCAGGATCATTGGCTATTGATTACACGTTAGTTCATGAAATAGGTGAACATTGACCATTTATCGTTGATAGAGTGACTCTGTGTATTCCTCCTTTCTTATTTTGATGCTTTCTGCATCATTAA
>NW_006408600.1:5942469-5944523 GCF_000296735.1 Chrysochloris asiatica | reverse complement strand
GTGTATGGATATTATCTTATCACAGACATTGTACTTTAAGAGAGATCTTGAAATAATCTTTTGATTCATGAATACAATGCTAATCCTTTTTCAATTTGTTACTGCTGGCATAGTAATCCTTTTGATTGTCATATTCCAAATGGACAATACCTGTCCATTTCTGTTCACTAATGCCTAGGATCCATCTTTCATTGTTCCTTTACAATTTTGACAACTTCTCATTTTCCTAGATTCATACTTTGTTCATCCATTTATTAATGGATTTTTGTAGCTATTTCTCCTAATTTTAACTTGTCCCCATCATCAAATGAATGTTCCAAATTGTTTACTTCATGAGCATCAACACAGTCAACTCAACTTGGCGATTGAAACTTCCCCAGTCACATTTTCAGTGCATTCCAACCTCAAGGGCTTATCTTCTGGTAATATATCTGGCAATATTCATGTGTTATTTATAATGTTTTCATCTTCTTGTAATGCATCTGAAAATGTTGTGCTGCTATTCATAAGTTTTTCAGTTGTAAGCCTTCAGAAGTAGTCTGCCTTTCCTATTACCTCGTCTTAGGAAACTTAGCTGATACCTATTAGCTATCTGCCATGGATAACCTTGCTAGTATTTAAAATACAGATGTCAATGCTCTAGCACCATGGCAACATGCAAGCCACCATAGTACGATAAACTGACAGATGAGTGGTGGAGGTTACTTATATATATATGCCTACTAATAGTTTCAGCTGAGATCAATTTTCTAGTCACACTTGTCAATGTCAAGCATGAAAAGAAATCTGCCTTCAGCTGCAGTACATTATATCTTGTATCTGAATACAACTCAATGGTTTCCATTCATGCCAGATAAAACAGAAGATTCATCCCCAAATTCCTAACACAAAAAAATCTGAGATAAAATCAAATGATTATTGTTTTCAGTGGCAAAATTTTCTGGTAGTTGTTTATGCAGGAATTGAATACAAGAATATTCCATGTAAGAGAAAAAAGACATATACAATTATGCTCACTGAAGCATTATTTGTAAACATTATAACATTGGAATAATTTAAGTTCTATTAAAGAAGCAACTCATTCAAGAATATCATGCAGCTGACTGTCAAAATGATTGGGATAAATATTTTTATATGGAATAATACACATAATGTATGAAAGCAATACATTACATCTCACAAAATGTTATATATTATATGAATTCATACTCACTCACAGATGTTTACATAGATCGGTGTGTGTGTGTGTGGGTTTGTGTGCATGCATGTTTGTAAATTGTGTAAAGACAAGTATAGATGGGATGAAATTTGGATTGGGAATTGGAAATAAAAAGAGAATTCTGATATTTCTTTCTTTCTTCATATATATATTTTTTTTCTTCAAGTTTGCTGTTATTGTTCACAGACATTATTTTCTTGGTGGTTCTTGTTATTTACCTTTGTTGTTGTTAAGTGCCATCAAGTCAGTTCTGACTCATTGTGACCCTCCATAGAGTTCAGAAAAAGGGCTGTTGGGTTAGAACTGACAACCTTGTGGGTAGCAGTACAGTGCTGACCCTGCAGTACCATACTAGGCTCTCAGGACAATGTTCAGACAGTATATATTAAGTAAATACTACAAAGTTTTGGAAATTAGTAAGCAGTCTAAGAAGAGTATATATTACAATTCTACTATCCGCAAAACCCAAACGAAAACAAATCCTTTGTAGTCTAGGCTTCTTTATGTACTATATTTCATTTGTAATGTAGTTGAAAGGAAGCATTGGACCGTGAACTCCAAGGTCCCTGGTTGGAACCCACCAGGCACTCTGCAGTAGAAAGATGATGCTTTCTGCTCTCACAAAAATTTAAAATGAAATCCTATATACAGAGTTGCTATGAGTCTGAGCTGAATTGAAGTCACTTAATAGCAACAGCAATATTATCTTGCTTTATATCCTGTATGAACACAGGTTTTCCAGATTTAAGATCATATCATCTGCAACAAATTACTTTATTTTCTTACATGTTCCACTGTTGTTGTTGTTGTTGTCAGGTGCCAATGAGTCGGAACC
>NW_006408600.1:5933473-5939443 GCF_000296735.1 Chrysochloris asiatica | reverse complement strand
TTTCTCTGCTATTCATAGAGTTTTCAGTGACTAGCGATTCGGAAGTAGTTTGTCACTCTTTCTTCCTAATCTGTCTTTGTCTGGAAGCTCATCTGAAACCTGTTCACCATGGGTGACCCTGCTGGTTCTTTAAAATACCGGTGCAGAGCCCTCAGAATCACGGCAACTCAATCCACCACAGCACGACAGACAGAGGTTGCCGTTTGGTTTTATGTCAATACTGTCGCTTTAAATTTTGATATCAATCTTGATACACTCCTGATATAATCAAGATACAATCAAAATGTTCTCTCCTGATACTATCAATCCTGATACATCAAGATATTCACTCCCAAGATGGCGGCTCCGGGAATAGCTGAACTTATATCAATGTCCAATAGTAATGGTTTCATGTTGTCCCTCAAGACACTGTGGCTGTAACAATCAATTCAAGAATGTTTACAACCGTGAGGAAGGCTCAGAACTCTTTTAGTGTTTTGTTCTTTTGTACATAGGCTGGCTATGAATAGGAACCCACTTGACAGACGTAACAATAATATGTAATAAATTTAATTAACACATTTAATAATGATGGATATTTTGAATCTTTGAATAAAGAACAAGTTGCTCTAATCTGCTTAAGGATTTTATACATCCCAAGTCAGAAAGAATTAGGGAGATTTATTTCCTATATCTTTTTCAGCTTTTGTTTACAGGATAGTTCTTGCCTTATAAAACAAATTTAGCAGCATTGCTTTTCTTACTCTATGATTTTTAGCAATTTTACAGCACAGGCATTATCTTTCTTTTGAAAATTTGGAATAAGTGAAGTATAAAAACATGGATCTCTGGAGACTTTTTTTGTTTAATGGCAATTTTTGGAAACTTTCAGAACTTGTTTTATGAATAATATATTCATTTAAATTGCATTTGAGTTAGTTTTGATTATTCATGTTTTTAGTACAAAATTGCCCAATCTCTGAAAATTATTAAATATATTAGCATTAATTGTTCTGACTAGAGGTTCACGTAAAATATATTCTATAATACTTTCAATATTCATTACCTTATTTTTGAAAGAATTTTGTTAACTATTTCTAAATTCTAATATTTGTTATTTCTATTGTTTTATTATATCGTTCTGTGTAAAGCTTCATTATTTCCTCCCAATTAATCTATATCTTGCTTACTTTTATTTATGTTTCCTGAATATATTTCATTATTTTAAAAATGATTAAAATGCATAAAATTACTTTAAATACAGCTTTGATTATATTCATATGTGGGTTTTTATATTCAGTCCATTTTATGTTAATCCAATTTTCTTCCTGATCTAATAGGTGTATATATATATAAAGGTATTTATAAAACTTCCTAGTGATTTAATGTTACTGATGTTCTTTATTTAATCTTTCCTTTGGAAAATGTGTTTAGTACCTTTTAAATACTATATTATTAATTGCATTTACATAAAAAAAGAAAATTCCTTTGTACTTCATTTGAATATTTTAGTGACAATTTACATTTTCTACGTGTATTTGTCAGAGACATTCATTACATTATTCAAGTTGTACAGCTATTCTTATCATCTTTCTCCAAATTATTGACTCAAACTCACTGCCCCTTAAGCTTCTCATTTAACCATTCAAGTTGTTGTCAATTTAATTTCACATAGATACTTTATTTTCTTTTGGTACAAGTTTACAAAGCAATTTAGTTTACCATTTAACAATTCTACATAAATTGTTCAGTGACTTTAATTATGTTCTAAAAAATGTTTCAACATTCACTTTAATTGTGTTTTGATGATTCAACTTCTAACACTCTGATTTCTCTACCCCCTTTATCTTCTCATGTTTGCTTTAGAGGGATTGTTGATCTGTAGGCTTCATATAGTTTTAAAAATAGAATTGATAGCATTTACTTATGACTACAACCTTCCTTTTTGTGTGACAATCGGTTGTTATATAAAAACTGACCCTGGGATCTCTTTGGCTTCAGGTTAAAGAGCATTTCAGGGTGAATGTATCAGGGATGCTATGAGTCTCAACTGTTTCATTAAGATGGAACTTTTTAAGAATATAAATACTGTTCTGAGTTTGTCTCTCATTTTACAAGAGTCCATTTCTTGTGGTTTTGATCAGCCCTGTAGACTATTTTCTTCTCTGGTTTCCTTCTTTATCTTTTACTCCCAATGAGAAGACACCAATAATAGTATCTTAAATGGTTGCCTGTAACCCATAAACTATTCACCAACTAAGATTCAAAATTTTAAACTAAGGTCCTAAGTTTTGAAACCCAGAAATTACTGCAGCAAATTTAATCTATTGAGTGTTTTGTTACGAATTAATTTTTTAATTATAATTTAACTCCAGAATGCATCCAAAAAACTTCCTGCTCTTATTAGTCAACATTTTTCTATGTGCAGTTTAATAATGGCCATTTCAATTTGCACAGTACCAGAATATTTGTGCAGGCATTGTGATTAGTTTTAAAACAAAGTAAAAACATAAGAAACAGTCACATATCTAGTAAGGTATTCAAGTAGAAAATGTGTTGCTATAATTTTTCATCTAAATATTTAATTATATATTTTTTAGTCATAAAATTTATTTAAAAATTATATGGTGGTTTTGTTCTTTAAAAGATCACAAAGTTTTAATGGTAAATACTATGATTACAGAGCAAAAATTTGTATACACACATAAAGCAATGAGAGTAAGTAAAAAAAAGAGAGAGTAAGTAAAAAATTGCTGCTACAAAATTGTTGTTGTTAGGTGCCATTCCATCAGTTCTTAATCACAGAAACCTTATATACAACAAATATTTCTATTTCATTAATTTATTTTTCATGATAAGGCCCCATGATTGGCCATGTTTTTTGAGAAACTCTATCAAGATTGTCACTTTGGGATCTCCAAAATCTAATTGAAACCTTCTTAGATGACCTCTTTGCCATGAATTTAAGTGGCCCAGTAAATCCTGTCTGAATCCATTGTTTTGATTGGACTTTTTATTTAACTATGATAGATAGATTGTTCCAATCTGTTATTATCTAAAAAGTAATCCTGGGATAGTGGCTGGTGAATTTGAACAGCTAACCTGGCAGTTCAAAATATTTTGCAATCCTGTGCATTACCCTATAGTACCACACTGACTAATATATCAATGTTTAAGCAACCCTGGCAGCATAGTGGATTACAAAATGCACCGCTAACTGCAAGGTCAATAGATGGAATTTACCAATTATTCCACAGGAGAAAAAGGGGGCTTTCTGCTCCCATAAAGATTTACAGCATTAGAAACCCTCTACAGGGTCACTATGACTGGGTGGCACAACACAGCCACTACCACAACTAAATCAGTCTTTATGCATTCCATTTCATTTTTTATGACTTCCAATTTTCTTAGATTCATACTTTGTACATTCCATGATTAGAATACTAGTGTATGTTTTCAAATGTTTCTTCTTATTTTGACTTATGCCTCATTAGCAAGTGAAAGTTCTGGAAGCCTAGCTATATCCATGTCATTAAGGTTGAGTCTATTTTGAGAAGGCAGCTCTTCCCCAGTCTTATTTTAAATGCCTTCTCCTCTGGCTAATCTTCTGACACAGTATCAAACAATGTTTTGAGCTCCTCATAAGGTTTTTATGGACCAATCCTGCACATGTGGATTGCATTTTCTGTCTTCTTTGTTTTTTTTTTAGTCTGGAAAACTGTTCACCATGGGTGACCTTACTGATATTTGAAACACCAATGGCATAACTTCCAGTATCACAGTATCATGAAAGTCACCACAGTAGAATAAACAGACATTGGAGGAATAATGCTTTAAGGTTAGTGGTATGACACTGTGGGATAAGCACTGGACTACTAACTGCAAAGTTGGTGGTTAAATCCCACCAGTTTCTCCTCAGAAACCCTATACAGGGTTGCTTTGAGTTTGAACCAACTCAATAGCACATATCAAAACAACAATAACAATAAATTAAATCAAATTTCTTTTAATTTCAGTGATTCTTTCAATTATTTAGATATTCTTAACCTATTAAATGGGGTCATGGTGTGGTCCTTTGGGATAGAGCACTGGACCACAAGAACACTGGACCACAAGGTCAGTTTGAACCACAAGGTTGGTGGTTCAAACTTGCCAAAACTCCTTGGAAACCCTATACAGGGTCACTCTGAGTCAGAATTGACTCGATGGCATTTAATAGCAACAACCTATTAAATATACATTATTTTTAAAAGAAACGGAATGGTAAGCATCTTTGAATCTGTTGACTATTTAGTTTAATACAATGTATAAGTAAATTATTGGAATTTTCCAAAAAATCTATGCAATCATTTTCATTAAGTCAGAAAAATATGTTTTTACGTATCCAAAACAATTGGCTCAATAAAGTAAGGATGACCTATTTTATTTTGTACTTTCCATATCATTATTATTCATTTTTTGTGCAGAAAATTTTGCTTGTTGTTGAGGTGCCAAAAACATATTTTTTATTGGTTTCCAGAACAATCCTTCAAATAAATAATAGAATAATTAAGTTGATAAATTTTGAGAGCCATTTGTAAATCAAATGATGGCATTTATATAAATGTAAAAAGTATATTTTGTTATATACTATGTGTGTATATGTGTATGTGTACATGTCTAGTTTATTGGATATTTTATTCTTTTGGATGTAATTTTGCTGACATTTTAAAAGTTTATCAACATAATTTCTCTATTTACTTTTCTGAAGACTGAATGGTTGTATAGTGAACAAAAGCTGGAAATTGAAAAGCACAGATATTAAAAAAAAAAAAAAAAATTGACAGTATTTGAACAGTGTGGGTCCTTCCTTGTATTCCTAAACATCTCACTAGATGACTGTAAATTTATTGATTTGTTTGTGAATCCTGGTGATATTCTTATTTTACCTAGAAAGATATTGTAAATGTTCCTTCTAAGAAACAGTTTAAGTAGATATTGCTTCTATTGTGTGTACACAGTCAGTGCTATATCATCATCATTTCTTTTTTACTGATGGCTGAATTAAAAAATCCCCAAAAACAAACCAGAAAAAAAGTAGAATGCGTCTAGACAGGAACTCTATACTTATATAATAATTATCTTAAATAGCAAATTCACTGTTATGTAGTGAATATTAATATCTAGAGAATAGTTTTTGTTGTTGTTGTTATGTGCCGTGGAGTTGGTTCCGACTCAGCGACCCTGTACAGGGTTTCCAAGGCTATAAATCTTTATGGGAGCAGAAAGCCTCATCATTCTCCCATGGAACAGCTGGTAGTTTTGAACTGCTGACCTTGCAGTTCGCAGCCCAATTCGTAGCCACTATGCTACCAGAGAATTGTTGTTGTTGTTATGTGCCGTGGAGTCGGTTCCGACTCATAGCGACCCTACACAGGGTTTCCAAGTCTGTAAATCTTTATGGGAGCAGACCGTCTCATCTTTCTTCGTGGAACCGTTGGTAGTTTCAAACTGCTGACCTTGAGCCTCGCAGCCCGATTCGTAACCACTACGCTACCAGAATATTCCTTATTGATTTGGTTTGACATGCAAATTAGTGTGTTAGAATATCTTACTCTAGGAACAACAGTAAGAACAGGAAAATTCTGTTTCAGACCAAATCTGAACTTAATTATGCGATCTTGGGTAATCTATTTAAATTTTTGATCCTCACTTTCCTTACTTGTAAAATAAGTACTATAATGCTCAATATTTTCTGAGCAATAAATACAAATACAGGAAGAACATTTTGCATATAGAAGGTACTCAATAAACTATGATAACACTCAATGTGGCAGCTTGAAAAATATTAGTCAAGTATTATAATCTAATATACAAAGACCTGGAGTTAGAAAACCAAAAGGAAAGAACACGTTCTGAATTTCACAAACTGAAAGAACTGAAGGAAAATATAACCTTTGACTTGCAATAATGGGAAAAATATTGAATGATACAGAAAGTACCAAAAGAAGA
>NW_006408600.1:5930389-5932058 GCF_000296735.1 Chrysochloris asiatica | reverse complement strand
CATATCAACTATTGTGAAGTTGGTGCAAGACAGGGTTGGTGCAGGACCGTGACATTCTGTTGTGCATAAGGCCACTATGAGTCAGAACCAAGTCAATGTTATCTAACAACAACAATATTTCTCCTTCTGAGAAACACTCTGGGTGTAGTTCTAGGCAGGTAAAAGCTAGAGATATAAAAGCATAGTAAATTGCTGTCTGTAGCTACTTCAGGGTAACAGGATTATAGGGAATTGATTTTCTTCTTTAGAGTTTATGAATCTTTCCAAAATTTCTACTGTAAGAATTTATATTTAGAGGAAAAACAACAAAACAAGAATAAAAAATATTTTCTGTTTCTTTCTTTGGGAGGCCTAGTGGAAGCTCCCTTCTGACTGTGACCATGGTGATTTCGTCTTCATCTAAGCCTCTACAGCAACTCTTGGATGTCAGTGTTGGAGTACCCAACAAGAAAAGTATGCCTGGGCTTATTTGTGCTTAATAATCTGTGGTGAACAGTTTCACATTTTTTCACCACATCAAAGATTGCTTCTAGGCATGGCTGACATCAGTCTCTCTCCCAATCTCACACTACTACAGAATCCAAGTCTTTTTTTAAATGTATAATTCATGATAAGGGCAGTTAGTTCACCAGGCATGGTAAACATGGGCTTACTTGTGTTTACTTACTAGTGTAATGAAATAACAGGTGAAAATGTTTGCTACAGGTTGGTGAGTGAGCACACATACCCATGTTTGACTTGTTTGCAGGGTACTCTGCCTCTGAATGTAGGGGTTGGTACACAGTTGGAGCAAATCAGAATTTATTCATTGTTTAGGTACATGTGCCAGCTCTGCCATCTCCTTCATGAATTCTCAGAACAGCCCTGGCCTACTCCCCCAGTGGGTCTCCCAGATTTCTATGCCCTATGCCACTTCTCCTGCATGCATCCTCAGCTTCTCGGCTCATTATTTATCTCCTTCACTTCCTTAAAACATTTTGTAAAAAAAACTTTTTAGGTTCTGTGTCTATACTATTAGAGTCCTGGTGTGGAACTGTAGGTTGATTTCCTGGATTGCAAAGTCAGTTTGAACAACAAGATTGGTAGTCCAAGTTCACCAGTTGCTCCTCAGAAACCTTTTACAAGTTTGTTATAGGTTGGAACCAAGGGATGGTACTTACCAACATCAACAACATATACTATTATAAATTTTTATTCATATTCTTTCTTTTTTATTGCTATCAAAATAAAGATAACTGGTGGAGCTGTGGGTTAGGTATTGAACTGCTACCAAGAAGGTCAGGTGGTTCAAACCCACCACCTGCTCCTTAGGAGACATATGAAGTTGTCTAAGCCTGTAAAGATTATAGACTAATCTTATTGGTTCACTATGAGTTGAAATCACCTCAATGACATGGGATTGGGGTTGTTTTAAAGGAAGAATTGTTCTCCAACAAATCTGAAATGCTCAAAGAAATGGAAAATCTACTGAAACCACACAACCTACCTAAACTAACACAGAAAAAAGTAGAAAACTTGAACAGACCTATTGTTGTAGTTGTTAGGTGTCCTCGAGTTAGTACCAACTGACAGCAACCCAATACACGACAGACCACTACCAGGTCCAGCACCAAGCTCACAATTGCTATGCTTAGATTCATTGCTGCTGTCATTGTGACAATTCATCTTG
>NW_006408600.1:5894810-5903012 GCF_000296735.1 Chrysochloris asiatica | reverse complement strand
GGTTCCGACTCTATGGCACCTGACAACAACAACAATTGACAAAGTATTGAAAACACCACAGACTTTCAGATACAATGAGCAAATCTGTTTTGGAAGAAGTACAGCCAGAATGCTCCTTAGAAACAAAGATGGTGAGACATCATCTCATTTATTTTAGATCTGTAATTCAATCAAATTCATCATTTTTCAGTGTCATTATTTTAGATTTATAATGGTCCCTGAATCTTTTCTATATAGGTTCCCATTCTTTGGTAAAATTCTTCACATTTTTATTTTGACTATCTTTTATTGTTACTGAAAACTTAAGCATTCTTATTTTGAAAGATTTGTTACCTAGTTGCAATATTTTGAATATACCTAAATGTGTTTCTGGTATTTTGTTGTTTTCCAATTATGCAGTCATGTATTGGTTTCCTGGTGTTCCACTGTATGATAAGTAGTGGACTGCTAACTGCAAGTTTTATGATTCAAATCCATCAGTCACTTCTTAGAAACCATATATAGGATCATTATGAGTCAACTTGATATTACTGAACAACAACATCTGAAGAAAGACATTAATGATTGGTAAAGTAGGGTCACAAAAAAGAAACGGACCCTCAATGAGCCATTAAACTGCATTTTCCCTCTGACCACAATCGCAGTGAGAGTGGGCTCAGAGTAGTAGTTATTATGATGGAGCAGGACTGGGCAATGTTTGGCTCTATTTTAGTTAGGGTGGCTATGAGTCAGAACTGACTGAATTGTACCCAACAATAACAGCAATATAACTCTGAGATTTGAATAAAGGGGTTTGTCTTCTGTGATTTTGTTACCCCTGGTTTATTCCCCTTCAGTCTTCTACCGGTTACTGAAGATTCTGTTTCTTGGAAATACTGATATCCAAACTCTTCTGTTATGTTTCAGTAAGAATCATAAGAATGATGTCATTGTGAAGACAACAAAAAGTTCTGTTCCTAATACTTCCTACTAAAAGAGTTAGTAATCAGAGTCTGAAAGTTTCTCCCTATCACTTATCTTGCCCAGCAACAGGTGGTAAATGAGCCATTAAACTGCATTTCCCCTCTGACCACAGTACTGAAAGAATCAGCCTTGTGCTGGGACAGGGGTACTCCAGCTGTGACCTGCTCACTACCCCCTGCTCTAATTGACTTTTTGACACCAGCCTGGATGGCTGCATGTGGATTATAACTGTTTTGTTCGTTGTTTACATCAAGTAGGGCTGTAATTACATTACTTTCATACATCCTCCTTTCCCTTTCTATCTCTCTCTCACACACATGCACACCAAATTCTTATGCTGTGAGATACTTGGTGTCTTCCTTTCACTAGTAAAAGGATTAAGCAATTTTTATATGTAATTTTAAATTAAATTTAAATACATTTTTAAATTTAATTTGTCTACCCCTGTAAACTGTGTTTACTTTCATTGTGAAACTCTAGTGCCCAGATATATGTAAACAGTATCTAACTGTACATAAAAGGGGCTTCAAAAAGTTTGTGGAGAATCCCATTATCTTTTAATTCCATTTTTCTATAAATTTACTGAGTCCCCCTCATATAATCCCAATAACATCAAGTTGATCACAACTCACAGTGATCCTATAGGACAGGGTAGAATTATTCCATAGGTTTTCAAAAGCTGTAGATCTTTATGGAAACAAACTAACTTATCTTCCTCTTGAGGAGTGGCTGGTATACTCATATCATGAACCTTTTGATTAGCAAACTAACACTTAACCCACTTTGCCCCCAGGGCTTTTTATACATATAATGTTGTTATTTTTACCAAATGCAGAGAATCAATTCTGACTCATAGCAACCCTATATAGAGTTTGTAAGGAAAGGCTGGTGAATTTGAATTTAAACCCACCTTGTTGTGCAGTGCTTCATCTCACAGCACTACATAGCTAATCCTAATAGCCAAGAAAACAAGAGCAGTTTTGAAATAGTTGTGTGTTAATTTATTGAAGCTTAGTAAGCACTCAATAAATTTTTATTGATTTTGTCAATGTATTCAAAAAATGTTAGGTGATTATAGGAAACAATTAGTACTGAATTAAGGTTTCAGCCTCTAAATTCCTGTGGATATTAACAAAATGACCAGTTTCCAAACAGAATGACTGTGTGATACTGGGAATTTTTTTCTAACTTTTGCCATCTCAGTTTTCTAACCTGTAGTGTAAAAATGATAGTACTTTTGGTTATGAGGGCAAGCCTGTTAACACATTAACTGTGTATCTTGGCTGGCAGCAGGTAATATCAAAAAGATGTTTACTTGTGCTTTATTGACTATGCAATGGAGTTTGACTGTGTTGATCATGACAAGCTATGGATAACATTGCAAAAAATAAATAATCCAGTCACTTAATTGAACTCACGAGGAACCTGTAAATACACCAACAGGTTGTTGTTCTAATAGAATAAGGTGATACTGAATGGTTTAAATCAGGAGAGGTGTGTGCTAGGGTTGTATCATTTCAGCACACCTATTGAATCTGTATACTTAGCAAATAATCAAGAAGGTAGGTTCTATGAAGAATAATGTAACGTCAGGATTGGAGAAAGATTAATAAACAACCTGCAATATGCAGATAATAGAATCTTGCTTGCAGAAAGTAAAGAGAACTTAAAATAGTTACTGATGAAGACCAAAAACCACACCCTTCAATATGGGTTGCACGTCAATGTAAAGAAAACAAAAATGCTCACCACTGTACCGATAAACACATCCATATAAATGGAGAAAATATTGAAGTTATCAAGGACTTAATTTTATTTAGATCCACTATCAGCACTCATGAAAGAGGCAGTGAAGAAATCAATCATTGTATTGCATTATGCAAATTTGCTGCACAAGGCATCTTTTAAGTGTTCAAGACACCAATTTGAGGACTAAGATGAGCCTGACCCAAGTGATGGTATTTTTAATAAGCCCTTGAAAGTTGGAAAATGAATAAGAAAGATACTAGAAGAATTTTTATGGTTGAGTTATGGTGTTGGAGAAAAATACTGAGGGTACAATAGGCTGTCAGAATAACAAAACAATCTGTGTAGGAAGAAGTACAACCAGGATGTTCCTTGAATATGGTATGGCTAGACTTCATGTCTTATATTTCAGACATATTATCAGGAAAGACTAGCCACTGGAGAAGGACATGAGGCTTGGTAAAGTAGATGGTCAGTGAAAAAGAAGAAGACCCCCCTCTCTCAAGCTGAAAGGACTGAAGAAAAAAAATTCAAGATTCAGTTTATAATATGGAAGGATTCTATGGGTAAAATATTGAATGATGCAGCAAGCATCAAAATAAGATGGAAGGAAAGTACAGTAACTTTACCAAAAAGATCCAATTGATGTTGAGCCATTTCAAAAGGTGGCATGTGATGAAGATCCAATGACACTGGAGGAAGAAGTGAAAGGTTTTCTGAAAACATTGGCAAAGAAAAAGACTCTAGGAATTTTGCAAGACTAATAACGCCATACTTCAGACATAGTTTCAGGAGGGACCAGTTCCTGGAGAAGGGTAGCATGTTTGGTACAATGGGGAGGTCGGAAAACAAAGAGGAAGATCTCTAACGAGATGGCTTGACACAGTGGCAGCAGCAGGAGGCTCAAATGTAGCAATAATTGTGAGATTGGCACAGGACTGGGCAGTATTTCATTCTGTTCATAGGATCGTTATGAGTCAGTACTCACTTGATGGTCCCTTGATAGTACAACAGCAGTATATGTAAAAAGTTGTTTGGCTGAGTAAGTTGAGCTTTTAAGTACACCATTAATTAGCTATGGGAACTTTATGAAAAAATAGTTAATGAATCATTACTAGAGTATACTAATGAGACTGATTGGAATATTATCCTTACATTTTCCACAAAGACCTTAACCTATATTGCAAAGTAATTAGTGCATTGTGATAGTCTATATAACTTCAATCACCAGCTCACATTTTTTCTCATATACCCAACAGGAAAGTTATTATATTATTAGAATAAGCATCACATTTTATCTGGGAGATAATTAACAAACATTATTTTATGAATGCAAAATCACAACATGTTGCTGCTATTGTTAAGTGCTGTTGAGCCAGTACTAACTCATAGCAATCCTATGCACAATAGAATGAAACGCTGTCTAGTCCGGCACCAAATTCACAATGGTTGCTACATTTGAGCCCATGGTTTGGGTCAGGTGCACCTTAGTCTTCAAGCTGACATCTTTGCTATTGATCACTTTAAAGAGATCTTGTGCAGCAGATCTATCAAATATAATATGTTGTTTGATTTCTTGAATGTTGTTTCCATAAGTGTTGATGGTTGATCTGAGCAAAATGAAATCTTTGGCAACTTTAATCTTTTCTTTATTCATATGAATGTTATTTGGTCCAGTGGTGAGGATTTTTTTTTTTTCTTAGGTTGGGGGTTCAACACCTATCGAAGGCTGTGGTCTCTGATCTTCATCAGTAAGTATTTAAATCCTCTTCATTTTCAGCAAGCAAGGTTGTATCATCTGCATATTGCAGTTTGTTAATAAGTCTTCCTCTGACCCTGATGCCACATTTTTTTATCATATAATCTAGTTTCTTAGATTATTTGCTCAGCATATAGACTGAATAAGTATGGTGAAAGAATATAATGCAAGCACACACCTTTCCTAATTTTAAACCATTTGGTATTTCCTTCCTGTATTAGAACAGTTGCCTCTTGGTCTATGTATAGGTTCCTCTTGAGCATAATTCAGGAATACTCATGTTGTCCAAAGTTTTTCATGATCCACACATTCAAAAGCCTTTGAAATCACAGGTAAACATCTTTCAGGTAAACATCTCTGCTTTCAGCCGAGATCCACTTGACATTAGAAATGATATCTTTCATTCGATGTCCTTTTCTGAATATTACAACTTAGGAAAACTTGCCGTGCAGTTCTACTGTGTCGCATGGAGTGGTTATAATTTGGAAACAACTCAATGGATTCAATCAATAAGGATTTGATATCTGGCACCATATAACTATTGTAAATGAAATGTTCTTTAACTATTTTAGGATTTCCATAAAGTATTTAAGGAGCTCTGGTAGCATACTGGTTATGAATTGGGCTGCAAACCACAAGGTCAGCAGTTCAAAACTACCAGCTGTTTTGCAGGAGAAAGATGAGGGTTTCTGCTCCCGTAATGAATCACAGCCTCAGAAACCCTGTTCAGGGCCCCTATGGGTCGGAACCGACTAGACGGCACTTAACAACAACCACAACAACATAAAGTATTTACTTTTGTGAGATTCAGCGTATACTAAAATCCCAGTCTCACCACTTGCAAATGCGGATTAAACTTTTCATTTTAATTCCTAATAATTTAATATTAAAATCCATGTCAAAGAGAAAACTAATTCATGCTCTCATCCCATTATTTAAGATATTTAGTAGGACAAGATTGAATCAGAAGTTTAAACATTAGTCCCCATAGTAAAAACAGAAAGGTAGACAAAAGTATTTCAGTATGGTCTTGCACTCACTTTATTAAATGTTCTCTCACTCAGATAGTATTTATGGCTTTTGAAAACTAAGATGGTATTGTTGTTGTTAATTATTGTTGAGTTGGTTCTGACTCATAGCAACTCTATATAGGTTTACCAAGGAGTGGTTGGTGAGTTTGAACTTTTAACCTTACAAATCAAACCAACTTTGTGGCCCAGTGCTTATCCTATGACACCAAAATAGGACTCCGGTATAGGGTTTTCAATGAGTAGCTGGTAGGTTTAAACTGGCAAATTTGTGATTAGCTGTTCAGTGCTCATCCTACTTAAGGAGTCCTGGTGTGACACTGTTGGATAAGCATTGGATTGCCAACTGTCAGGTCTGTGGCTCAAACCCATCAGCCGTTCCTTGGAATCACCACACAGGGCTGCCATTAGTCAAAACTGACTCAATGGCAATAAACAACAAGATGACTATCAACAGAGAAAAACAAATGAGTTGAAGTGAATCTTGTATGGATTGGCTATTCAGGCATAAATGGAGACATAGGTAGATTTTGTGTAGATGTCTTCTTCTCTGCCTGGATACTCCTAATTCTTGCACTATATTTGACATCTCTGATGACATCTTGTTGTTAAGTGCCATCTAGTCAGGTCTGACTTGTAGAGACCCAGTATAGAGTTTCCTAGGAGCTGCTGCTGGGTTTGAACTGTCAACATTGTGGTTAGTACTCCAATGCTTATTTTGTAGTTCTAAGCCATAGTTTTTGCCAAATACTTAGAAATGATTATTTCAAACTCTAGTTCAGAATATTTTTTTCAGTATTAATTATGTGAACACATACCTATAGTATAAAAATGTATCATTATTTGAAAATTAAAACGTCTTTTTAAAAACATCTTAGGAAACTTATCCATTGTATCTTCTATAACTACTAAAAAGATTCAGTTCACTCTCCATAACTTTGACACTCACATCATGTAAACTTATTTTGTTTTGCTAACATCCAATCAATATAATTTCACCGTTTTCAAGGATAGATCATTTTATTTCCATAGGAAAAAACAAAGATAAAAAACAATATATATTTGTTGTTATTAGATTCCATGGCATCAATTCCGAATCATAGTGACTCTATATATAATAGGACAAAACACTGCCTGGCCCTGTGCCATCCTCACAATAGTTGTTATGCTTGACACCATTGCTGCTGCCTCTGTGACAATCCATTTCCATGGGAGTCTTCATCTTTTATGCTGACCCTCCACTTTACCAAACATATTGTCCTTATCAAGCATATGGTTTGCTATTGATAAGTACTATCAAGTTGGTTCTGACTCATAGCGACCCTGTATAGGGTTTCTGAGGAGCAGCTGGTTGTTTTGAACTGCCAAACTTGTGGTTTCCAGTCCAGTGCTGATCCTACAGCACCACACCAGGAGTATTTAAAAACTGTTAAATTATGGCTTTACTTGACCCTAACTTTAGCTGTGTGGTTAACAATAACATAATATTGTGCATTCTTCAGCTCTCAGTTTGGCTAGGGCTTCTTCTGTATATGTAATTTATTTTCTTAGAATTATAAGCAACTAGCTTATTCTAGAATTAAGGAAATGTTGCAGTTGACCCTTGAACCTCATGGGTATTAAGGGCATCAACCCCCTCACAATTGAAAATCCATGTATAACTTTTGGCTCCTCAAAAACGTAACTACTAATAATCTACTCTTAACTAGAACACTTCCCAAAAAATTAAACAGTTGATTAACACACATTTTATATGTCAGATATATTGTATAGTGTGCAACCATATATACTACATTTTCAGCATTAGATAAAAATAAGTATATTGCAAAAAGTATAAGGTTTCTTGACTACTGGCATAGCTGTTTCAATGACTTAATGAATTTCCTTTTTACTTTTTTTCTTTTCATCATCTTTACTTTTTTTTTTTTAATTACAATAATCCGTATATTGGATTGAATTATCTTCAAATGGGGGGTAACCACATCGGTAGAACTCAAAGTACAGTCAATATCAAGGGAATCAACATTTTTTGTAACATCTTCACTTTTCTCTGTTTCTTGGGAATACTTGTAGTATCTTCAATGGGATCCATATAAAGCAAAATGACACTTTGTATTGGTCCCTAAGTATTATTCAAGATTTATTGTATTGCGCTAAGCACGATGAAAAACTTAAGAAGTACAAGAGATCGCTTTTATTGCAATACACCATTTACTGGAGATACAAACTGCTCATACATGATTAATGTTATATGATGTTTGTTGTTACACAACTCATAGCCACCCTGTATACGGTCTCCAAGGAGTGACTAGTGGGTTTGTACTTTAAACCTTTTGGTTAGAAGTTCAGTGCTCTTTCTAAAATGCCACACAAGGTGAAGGAGGAGTCCATTTATAAGTGGCATCACACAGTTCAAATCCTGGTGTTCAAGTGTCAGTTGTATCTGACTTGTTTATATTTATTAAAATGAGAACATATTGAAAAAAGGAAAAGAAACAAGTCTTACAAAGTGCCTATTAACTTATTTTTTTAAAAAGAAAGTTTTCCTTTAGATATTAATTTGTTTCAGAAAATGCTATTGTGTTAAGAATTGGTGCTGGTGGTGTGCCCTGGAATTGGTTCTGACTCATAGCGATCCTGCATAGGGTTTCTGAGGCTATACATCTGAACAAGAGCAGAAAGCCTCATATTTCTTCCAAAGAACAG
>NW_006408600.1:5875515-5890005 GCF_000296735.1 Chrysochloris asiatica | reverse complement strand
AAGTGATTATCCCCTCCCCATGCAATTTATTTAGGCACTTTTTCAAAAATCAGTTGGCTGTATGTTGATGGGTTAATTTCTGGATTCTCAATTCTGTTCCGTTGATCATTGTATCTTTCATTGTACCAGTACCAAACTGTTTTGACCACTGTAGCCATGTAATAAATTTTGAAATAAGGGAGTGAGAAGTTTCAAACCTTCTTCTTCTTCTTATGCAGTGCTTTGCTTATCCTGGGCCTCTTTCCTTTTCAATTAATGTTTGTAATTGTTTCTTTTTCCCATCTCTTTGAAGAATGTCATTGGAGCAGCTCTATTTTTCTTGATTCACTCATTTTATCAACAGGTATGTTGAACATCTGTTATATAGTATATATTGTGTACGGTATGTAAAGATAATTAAAATGTAGTCCTTTGTTGCAGATCACTCAATTTAATACAGAAAAGGACCAAATAAGTAGTATTATGATGTATTTAAGTAGTATGATGAAGACAATCATAACAGATGATGATAGAGCATAAGAGGATCACTAAATTTAACTCTGGATTGAGGATGAGTAAGAAAGTTCTCCTGGAGAATATAACATCCCAGATATAATTCAAAAGACAAATAGAAGATAGACAAAGGTAGAAGTGAATGGTGGCAGAGAAGCAGAGTTTAGGATTAGGAAGGAAAGAGAATAAGGAAGGAAGGACTGCCTAAAAAGAGGAAACTACATGATGAAGGCAATCATAACAGATGATGATAGAGCATAAGAGGATCACTAAATTTAACTCTGGATTGAGGATGAGTAAGAAAGTTTTCCTAGAGAATATCACATTCCAGATATAATTCAAAAGACAAATAGAAGATAGACAAATGTAGAAGTGAATGGTGGCAGAGAAGCAGAGTGTAGGATTAGGAAGGAAAGAGAATAAGGAAGGAAGGACTGCCTAAGAAGAGGAAACTACATGTCTCAAGGCACAGGCCAGAATGTCATCCATGTGTCCAGGGAAGCTCAAGAACTCTATGATACCCCTGAGTAGGATGTGTGTTTGATATGTGTGAGGAGATAGGACATAAGGCATTGTAGTGGGAGATATATGAATCTGATGGCAATCTGTAACACAAAATCAAGGAACTTCTGTACCCGGTTTCATTTTTATAAGATTTTGAAAATTGAAATGTCTTGATCAAATGGGTGTTTTCGAAAATGCATTTGTGACACTTTACTCAAGATGTCTGCAATGTGTCTGAGAAAGCTGAACACACTGATTTGTTTCACTCACATAGGATGAGTTTTTAAGATTCAATGTGAACATTAAACAAACTTATTCATAGTGACTGCCAAATTCAAGGTCAAGGGACTTGCTTAGCAGCAGATGTAAAACCTAAAAACTCAGCAGAATATTTTACAATCGATGTGTGCTTTATAGAAAGAGTTTTAAGATTTATCTTTCTTTCTAGTATATGTTGACACAATCAACTGACCTATTGTGAAGAATCTCATCAATTCCCAGTCTGGATGATCTCCACATGCTGTGAATGTTTGCCAATCACTTTCACTGCAAAAAAGACTTTGGGAAATATGATTATAGTCTGATATATAAACGGTTTGTAAAATTGCTTAGCTGCTTAGCTTGCTTTGTTTTGTTTCTAACAGATACAATAGGAAAAAAATGTTTGCTTTTAGGAACAAATGATGCTACATTTTTCAAGTAAGTAATTTTACCAATATTAAAATCAAAACAAGTATGTAGTTGTAATTCACATATCCAAGGGTCATTTTTCCTGATATATTTGCCTAACTGGAATACAGCTGAGACCCTATGAGTAAGAAAAAGAAGTGTCCTAGAATACAGATCAATCTCTTAACTCCTTCCACCAAAATTTCTTTAATTTTTTAAAAGCTGTCTTTACATGCAAGTTTCTCAATTCCCATTATCTCATATTTTGCCAAATACCCAAACAAGTGGTGAATCTATTTTTTTAATCTCCACATAATTGATGCTACTTTGAAAAGCGAATAAGTGTATTTGTTTGTGGAGAGATGAATCATTGAATTTTATTGGGTAGAATTTTGGAGGTTGACATACAAAACAGTATTTGGTGATAGGTGGATAACAAAGATAGAAGATAAGGAAAAAAGAAACAACATCAGAGGTCAGACAAAAAAAATCATCATTAAAATTGTGGTAATTTATAGCATTACTGTATCTACTCAAAATTCTAGCATTTGTACAGTTGACTTTGTCACCAAGAAAATTTGGAAGATTATTTTTATTTTAAGGATTTTTTTTATACCTAACTACCAAAGGATATTAACATTGTTAAGAGATATCCTCATTTATCTGCTAAACATACTTAGATTGAAAACATACTTTCAGATACTGAATGAGTAAATGAAGTTCTGGAATTTTTTATGACATTTGTATTGTTGTTGTTGTTAATTGTCACTGTTGGTTTCTGCTCATAGTGATCCTGTATAGGGTTTCCAAGGAACAGCTGGTGGATTTGAATCATGGGTCTTGCAGTTCAAAACTTATCCTATAGCGCCACACCAGGACTCCATTCATATTGTGGTGGTGGTGGTGGTGGTGGTGGTTATGTGCCATGGAGTTGGTTCTGACTCATAGTGACCCTGTACAGGGTTTTCGAGGCTGTAAATATTTATGGGAGCAGAAAGCCTCATCTTTCTCCCAGGGAACAGCTGATAGTTTCAAACTGCTGACCTTGAGGTTCTAGCCTGATTCATAACCACTATGGTACCAGAGGGCTTAGTTGTTATTACTGCTGATTATTACATTAATTTAGCAATTTATTGATGCATTCTCCATAATATTTTTATAATTAACTTAACAGTTCTGAGGCCTGATGTGGTGCTGTAGGATAAACACTGGACAGATAATTGCAAGGTTGGCAAATCTTGCCAATCAGTTGTTCCTTTAAAATCCTATACAAGGTTGTCATGAGTCAGAACCAACTCTAGCACTTAACAACAACAGGACTCTGGTGTGGAGGATAAGCACTGGACTGCTAGCCACAAACTCAGTGAATGAAACACACTAGCTTTTCTCAGAAACCCTACACTGGGTCACTATGGGTCAGGACTGACTCCACGGCACTTGACAACAACAACAATAACAAGGGATCCTGGAGGGGGAGTGGTTAATCACTTAGTTGCTAACCCAAGGGTTGAGCAGTTGGAACCCATCAGGTGGACTATGGGAGGAAGATGAGACAGTCTGCTTCTATAAAAAATATAGACTTGGAAACCCTATGGGGAAGTTCGACTCTGTCCTACAGGGTTGCTATGAGTTGGAATCAAATGGATACCAGGGTTTTAATAAATGACAGGAAACTCAGAGCTAAATTATACAACAATAACAAAGCTAACCTTTTTTCTAGTTGCTTAATATACATTTTTACTTCATCATATGCATATGTACATGGTTTTGTTTATGTTTACAATAACCGTAGGAGGAAGATATCATTATTATTCTATTTCAAAGATGTAGAAACCAAGATTTGAGAATTTGGTCCAATGTCACAAAGCTAGTAAGTAACTGAGGCAAGATTCAAACCGAGGTTTGCGTTATTGAGTATTACCTTGTTTTTCACTACACAGTGGTATACCTTCAAGGCTCTTGAATTCCAGTGATTGACATGCCTGCAAATGACACACTGAAGCCCTTTAGGGGATATATATCAGCTTGCAGTTGGCTGCTTCTCCCCAGCAACCAGTTATCTAGCCAAGTGCCAAGCTGTTTTATCTTTTATCTTCTTAACACTTTCCATTGTCAGAGTGTCTGCAATTTGCTACCTGGCACTGGTTAGAATAAGAAACTGTTGCTATTGCTTCTACCAACCCTACTGCAACCTTCATTTTCATTGTAGCCAGAGATACCACTGCTGTTTCTCATCTCTCTCACTTACCCTACCAATTGGTCACTTTTCTTCCTTCTTGAGTTGTCCATCCACTGTGTAGCTTTACACTTGGGTTGTGGGTATCATCACCTAATGCAAGGTTCTACATTGTTCTATGAGACTAAGGATCAGAGTTCAGTAAATATAGCCTACATTTTCCCCATTATTTCTGAACTGTGTTTGTCATTATTGGGCATATTTCAACCACTTCACACATCAAGACTCTTCTTAGGTTTTTCTCATGTCAGAGTAATTCTGGAAATCTAAGAGTTTCCAAAGGCTATATAGTTTGTGTCCATGTGTGTGTATGGAGTAGAAGAAAGGCATAAAAATAACGCAATAAGAAAATATGGAGCTTTGAGAGTAAGATTACTCAGATGTTAATTGATTAAATTTATGGAAATTATTTAAATGAGGCTTATTTAAATACCACTTTAGTGCCAATAGTTTATGTGGTTACTGTGTATCAGAAAGGACTTGGCAGTAGTGGCTTTGGCTTGGAGGATGGTTACAAAATTGTATGTAGGTAAATATGGTTTTGTTAGCAATAAAATCTAATTTTGCAAAAGACATGTGACATATGTTTAAATGCATCCCATCCAGCTACTAATGGCTTGGTGGGTTGCATTTAAAGATATATTGTCACTCATCTTTTACATAGTTCTGGGACAGAAAGACAGAACTGAAGAATCATAATTTAAGTCTAGGCATATACAGCTGCAGATTTAGATATGAAGGATCCTTTCATTAAACGCCTTGTTCCTGATGCAAGTTGAGGATCCGTGTTGCTGTTGTTGTTGTTAAGTGCCATCGAGTTGATTCCAACCCACAGCAACCCTGTGTAGAGTTTCCAAGGAGCAGCTGGTGAGCTTGAACCACCGACTTTGCAGTTCAAATGGCTTTGCAGTCTGACACATTAGCCCACAGTGTCACACCTTATTATTATATTCTTCGATAAAGTAAAAAATGAAGGAGAATTAGTGATAAATAAAGAAGATGACAAAGAAAGGACAGCATTAGAGACATATTTTGCTAAAGTTTCAACTAACTTTAAGTGAGCAGATATTGGAAATTAATACCAAAAATGTCATGGTGGTCACATTGTCATATTATTTTCATTCACGTTTATATTCCTAGTGGACATTTCCAATAAGATAAGCTCTGGACTGCAAACCACAAGGTCAGTGGTTCAAGTCTACCAGCCACCCAATAAGAAAAGGATGAGGCTTTCTGTTCACACAAAGATTACAGCCTCAGAAACCCTACATAGGGTTCCTATAAGTTGGAACCGACTCCATGGCAATTAACAACAACAATCTCCATCCATCATGTGCCTTTAATTTACCATTTATGTAATGCTTTGACTCAAGTCTCACTTTCACTGAGGACTTTGGTAAACATGTTTGTTGTTAAGTGCTGTTGAGTTGGTTCTGACTCACAGGGAGTCTGTGTACAACAGAACAAAACACTGCCCAGTCCTGTGTCATTTTCACAATTGTTGTTTGAGCCATTGCTGCTGCCACTTTGTAAATCTATTTCCTTGAGGGTCTTCCTCAGTTTATGCTGATCCTCCATTTTCCAAAGCATAATGTTCTTCTTTAGGGACTGGTCCTTCCTGAGAACATGTCCAAAGTATGAGAGACAAAGCCTAGCCATCCTAACTTCTAAGAAGTATTTTGGCTATACTTCTTCTAAGACATATTTGCTTGTTCTTCTGGCAGTCTATGGTATGTTCAATATTCTTCTCCAACACCATTAATTCAAATGCATCAATTCTTCTCCAGTCTCATAAACATGCTATCTTACAATAAATTCCATTTTCTTTAGGGATTTTAACATCTGTCATTTTAGTTCTTGGTTTACATGTCTTAAACATCTTTATAAGTATAATATGAGGAGAGATATGATCACTTTTGATGGGGGAGCAATTAGAAGCAAAGGAACTATTTCAATTCATGTATGCTAAAGATCTGATGAAGAGAAATGGAAGTAGAAAAAAAGGACACCTATAAATTCCTAATATTTATTAAGTATAAAAATTTACTATGAATTCTTTCAGAATTAACATTTAGAATTCTTTCTCTAGCAAAGTCAAGTCCTTGTTAAAACTAATATGCCTTGCCATCTATCTGAAATTTAGTGGGATCTACCCTTTGGTTTTGTTCCCAATATGCTTTATGCATGTATATCTTGTCTCTTGAATGATAAGAACTTGTCATCTACTACTGTAACAGAGTTGCATTTTCCAGCATGTTTTTCATTTAAAAATTGTACAAGGTACTGTACTCTTTGAATAAGAATTCTAAATTAAATAACCTTGAGATATGCTGCTTAACTTAAACTTTTGTTGATAAGAATTTGAAACTATTTAACATTCTCCAATGTGATCATATATATAGAACTTGAACCAATTTTTATTTAAAAAAATAATTACTCACAATCATGTAAGGAGTTGTTGATATTATTCATTATTTTGCCATCTGTAAACTCTATAAGACACAGCACAAAGAACAAGTATTTTAAAGAGAAGAATTTAGTGTCATCACAGCTTTAAATACAACCCATAGAGATAGGCTGTTATCACCAATGAAACCAGTTCCCTTCCTTCTATCTTTGTATTTCTTTAATCACATTGGGAAAGCAAATCCCAATGGTAGCATGCCATTATGACAAACGATGATAACAAGACTGCCCAAGTGGAAAGTGTTCAAAGTTTAACCTGCTTTTGCTGTAATTGTATCCCACTCTATTGCCTAATAACTAATTGTTAAATAACTAATTGGTGGATTCAAGGGAAATAAATTCATAATTTCAGTTATTTTTTTAAATATCAGTGTTTATGCATAAGTAGCTTTATATAGTGTTTTAGTGAATCTTGGGGTATACTGAGTTCTTCTCCCCACCCTACCTCCATATAAAATACATTTCTGTGAAAAGACAGTGAAACTACAGTAATATATTGAAGGCCAACTAACAACCTAGGCACATTTTAGCTTCTTCCTTTGCCTTCGATTTACTTATGGGAGTGATGTTCTTTCAGTAGGTGTGGGCATCTGTGTTATAGCCTGAGTATGACTATATAAATTAAGTTTCAGAATATGCAGTGAAGAATGTTAGAAATCAGAAAAAACAACCCATTTTTCAAAAAGCCCATCTAATCAAAACTTTTCAAACCTGATGCCTAGTTCTTGGTCCCATTTTTAGTTTGACACATTTTCACCTCTGATACCATCTATTTTTATTACATCCTGTTACATTATCATAATGCTTTCTGAGGATGATATTTTTCAACTTCAAGTACAGGACAATGTGTTAAAGGAACACTATGTTTCTATAGATTTATGGAGCGATTTTCAAGATTTTAGAGAGACTAATGAGGTGATAGTCTAGAAAAATAATTATTAGATTTATTATCTGAAATATACAAATTAATTTTTATAGACATTTCTAAGTGTGGCAAAGAAAATAATTCTCAAACTTTTTAAATTTTAAGAATAAAAAACATCTAATTTTCAAACACCATGTATGTCTTTATGCCCCTTCAAAACTGAGGTCATGACTGTGGTAGAAAAATGGTGTAGTTTTAGACTGCTCTTGGAAGGTGACATGGTTAAAAATGTTTATAGTTTTAATTCACTGCTCATTAAAACCATGGGCATGAATGGCACTCTGAGGAGGTCCATGTGTCTTTCATTCTTAACACTGTGTCCCCTAGAGTAAATAGGATTGTCTGTATCTTTTGCTGATATCTATAGCAATCCTGAACAAAGAAAAGTTTTATGTCACACATTTTATAACATACATATACAAAATAATAAGTCGTTGCTATATTCAACTTCAATACAATTTGTTCTTTTTACAAAGATAAACTCTGATTTAATTTGACTTCATTCAATAAGACAAAAGGAAATACGATTTTGAAGTGAAGACTAAGAAATACACCCTGATTTGCCACAAGTTTACTTTGCTGGTATTTTAAAAGCCAGATGATAAAAAAAGCAAAAGCACACTATTGCTTATCTCATAGAGACATAATCACACTGTCATCCATATTTTAACAACAAAAGATGGATAGTATAATGTATGTTTAAAATGAGTTCATTAATTTTCAAAACTGATAAGTGTTTCATCAGGTATATACAGCAGATAGAATTTATCTTTTCTCATAGAAGATGATTAAAGTAATTCTTCCACACTTACTGAGAGGAAAAAGGATACTCTACTGAGACTTTCATAACACGATATTAGATAATATACTTTGCCACAGATACAAGCACAAATACTGACAACTTATTTAACATCCAGTTGGTGCAACTGAATGCCAGAGGGGAGCCATCCATCCCAATTATAAATATTAAATAGCATTTATTTTATTTATTTTAATATGGAATCACCATAAAACTCTCATAATAATCTTAGTGGTTTTATATTTTCTGATATGCCTTTCAGAAAATGCAGAGCATTCTCCCTATTAAAAAACACTGAATTATCAATCACAATGGGAGGATATGGACCTCATTGGTGACTATTAAAACAGAAACACAGAACACTGGACTTACAACAGACTCACTGATTCTTTCAGCTTATTAAGGCAGATCGGCTAAAAAAAAGTTTTTTCTAAAATTTCGAAGTTGTTATTAAAGTTATTACTTTGCTTCATTTTTCTCAATTAAAACTGTCCTCTTTTCTCATGAAAAAAATTAAACAATTTCATCTAATTATGTTTAAATACATATAAAAGGAGTGAACAATATTATTAGCTGTTGACAATTACAACAAATAAATAATTTAACATAAAATAAGCCTTTAGTAAAATGAATAAATCTATTTTCCATTGGAAAATAGTATGATGCTTTGCAACAAAATGCATTGTCATAGTGACTTTCATACGGATTGCAAAGACTATTGGCAAAATAAATTTCATGGATGTGTTTATTTGCTTTCTCATAAGTAGTCTTAAGTTGTCCAATTGTTGATAAGTACATGTTCATTAAGTTTGTTCCATCTTTTATATTATTGAATTAAGTAGCACCCAAATCACATGACCAAACCTATATCTTATCCCTTTAAGTATCTTTACTTTGGTATTGGGAATATCTTGCAATGATTTTAGTAAATCAAACATGCATTTGATGTCTAAGAATTGTTAGGTTTTATTTATACACTTTTGAATTGACTTCTCCTTAGGAATTTATTGTAACATATTATATTAAGCTTGTTCCTTCCATATGCTAATTATAAGTGATCTGCTCATTACACAAGCACCCTAAAGGAAGACTCTCTATGAAAGTAGAAAAATAATCATTTTTTGCCATTTGGTTTTTAAATATCTGATAGATGCAACATTTGTGTGCTTGTGGCACTGGTTGAACACATTATTTTGTTGTCAGGTTTATACTTACAGAATTCTATGCAATCAAGTAAGTTCTTTTAAACCTAGTATATGTTGTGATATTGATCATGATGAACATTTTGGATTGTAACATCATTGATTGGATAACATACTGTTCTTTCCATATCCAGTTCATTGAATAATATATTGCTGCTTAGGGTGGAGACACGCGAAGTAACTCAGTTGTTAGTAAACTACTTAAATGCACTTTGCCAACCTGAGTGAAACAAATGTGTGAAGATATTGAAAGGAAAATATAGGAAATGAAAGCAGTCAGAATTGTGTTGTTTAATTTTAACTGCACTCCACTAGTGGAATTCAGTTTACCTTTTTGAATCATTATCAATTCATTTGTAGACTCATATAAACATTGATAAAGGACCCTGGGGAAACATAACTGGCAGGAATGCTTAGAACAGGAAAAGAGACACAGGCTGCTGGTTTGGAAAGACAGTTTTTCTTATAAATATTGTGCTAACAGTTTTTATAGATTCTTAAGATTGTTTTAATGTCGTTAAAAAAAGGATAAATTGAATAAGTTAAAGAAAGAAACAGTTTAATTAATTGTTCTGTTAAAGTTGAGGAATACATTTTAACTTTTATTTTAAAATTATTAGACTATATGCACACAAGTTAAAAATAGACATACAGATATTTGAAAAATGAAGAAATTTTGAACCATTCTATGAGTAAGCAGATATGCTTTGGCCAAAGATAACCATCTTCCCCAAAATCAAATTACCCATACTATTCTACTAAATGCTATTATCCATGTTGGATTGCATTTAGCTAAAAATATTCAAAAGGCAGTTAAAAAAAAAGTTTTAGAGTAACATCTGAAAATAAGTTATCATTCACTTTGGAAATAATCTTCCCCCCAAATGAAAATTTCCTTTTCTTTTTGTAACATCAGCTCATACTTAATATTTGATTCATGTATATTTACCTGAATATCTTAATCCTAATTCAATGAACAACACACATAAAGTTGTGAAAATTTATAAGTGGAGATTTATTTTATTGATTAAAATGCATATTTTTTCCACAGCAAGTATATTCCTTCATTCTAAAAGCCAATGTACATAACAAACTAGTACTAAATTCACTAATTATGTTAGTGTTAGTTTGCAGTATATTGAGTGACAACCATTTATCTGATTCTCTCTCCTCTTGCCTGACTTCAGATTAGAACTGGCAACTTCCCTTATGCTAATGAACATCTAATTAGAGACACCTCCCAGTCAATAAGCCAGTTTCTTATCACCAGTTATATTACCTGACAAGCCCTTCCTCTCCAGTCCTGGCCCACCAAGAATCTTCATTCATTCTTCTTCTTCTCTGCAAAGTGAACTGATCCCGAATAATCCCTGGAATAATGTAGCTTCTCTTGTGGCAGAGCAGTTTCCCTCTCTCCCCTTTACATCGTGCTAATGGAGCCTGTAGGTATCCTATTGATCTTTTCTCTATATGGTTTCCACAAGGATTTGACAGACTTCCTTACAGGTTAAATACCCAGGCTTTCTGAAGTGGCTATAAAGCTTTGTTTTTGATTTTTCTAACTTTTTTTTTTTTTTTTTTTGAAACCCTTGCTCATCTGTAATCTTTAAAAGATCAGTTGATGCCATGCAGAGCAAAGCCTTATTTCTTTGCAGAACTAATCTAGACACTGTCTAGTGTTGAGTACAGTTGTCTGATTCAAATCTTCTGTTACAAAGCAGATGACATCTAGCTAGATGTCATGAGAAGAGCCTAACAATGACAATTCACTTATCCCTTAGAAAGAATCAATTCTCCCACAATGCATCTGTCAGAGAACTCTCACTCAGTAAAAGCAATTTTTCTAGCTGTCTGACACTGTAATTGCTCTTAAATTTTCAATGAACGTTTTACAAGGACTCCCCTGAACCATGATGAAAAACTTAACTTTTTTCTAAAAATGAGAGGCTGACAGGATGAAAGAGGTCTTTCTCTTTAAAGCCTTGCTTGCTCGAGTAGGAATTCTTTCATATCATCAACAAGCTGTTGAATAGAGGATAGATTACTTTCCATTTATTTCATCAATCAGATTAAAGGCTCTCCTTCACAATGCCCTTTAAACAAGAGCTGTTTATGATGTCCTCCCAGGTTTGACTTTAATGTAGTATTAAATCACTATGGACAGTGGAGTCAGTAGAGAATATAAATATGACGAATATCTGACAACATTTAATCATTGCATATATTTGGCTCATTATCTTCATTCTTGTCGTAAAAAGGGTGGGATAAACAGAAGAAGAAAACCAATATAGTTTTGTTATTCTTTATTCTGAAAAAAAAAAGATTAAAATTACCTTTTATGAATCAGTAAGCAGAAATGCATAACATAGTAAGAATGGCTTCCCCCATCCTCTTAAACCAGCAAATTAAAGGTAAAATAATTCAAGAAGGAAGAATCAAAATTTCTTAATTTCTAGTCTGTTATAAATTGTTTTTAGGATTTTAAAATATGGAACGGTGAATCATTGCATTTCCTGTGCATTCAGACTGACAAACTGTATGTAATATTATGGGCTTCACTTTTAAGACTTTCCAAAAATAAAATGGAGCTGATTGAGCTGTCTATTATTTTATCAGTAGCTCTGGTAGCATAGTAGTTACGAATTGGGCTGCAAACCTTAAGGTCAGCAGTTTGTAACTACCAGCCACTCCACGGGAGAAAGATGAGGCTTTCTGCTCCCATAAAGATTTACAGCCTTGGAAACCCTGTACAGGGTTGCTATGGGTCGGAACCGACTCGACAGCACATAACAACAACATCAACAGTCTTTTCAAAATAGTGTCAAGTAGGGTACAATAAATGTACTTAATATTTATATGTATGAGAATACGTATATTTATTGATTAATGCAATAAATTAAATGCATAAAAATTCCTTACTCCTTGATTCAAATATATGGCATGTTTGTGATCAAAACATCTAAGCTAGGCACATGGTGATGGTAAATCTGTTTTAAAATGAAACTTAAACTTTAATCTCTTATAGTAACAATCCCAAATGAGTAAAAATCAGACTGTAATTATAGTTATTATTTTTTAATGAAAAATTATTTAAGCATTTCAAAATAATTTTTTCCTATTTTCTACCCTATAAATATTTCTCCTAAACAGCAATTCTTACATTTTCCCATCTTCTGCTTGAATACTTGCAGTAACTAGAAGTTCACTACATGCCCTCGCATTTTACAGATTTCCACAGCTCTGTTTGTCAGGGTTGTTTTTTGGTTTTTTTTTTTCCTAATATTAAGTCCAAATCTTCATTCTAGAATACACTAGCCATTTTTCTGTAAGGAATAGTTTTTAAACTAAATTTAATATTAGGAGTCTTGGTATAATGGTTAAGCACTAGGCTAGTAGCACAAAGAGCAGTGGTTCAAACCTATACAGTGATTCTGTGGTTAAAAAAAGATCCAGAATTCTGTTAGAATAAAAATGACAGCCTGGGAAACCCTATCAGGCAGTTCTACTCTGTCATCTTGAGTCACTATGAATGATAATAAATTCACTAGATGGCACCTAAAAACAAATGCACACTTAAATACATATGTCCAAAATAAAAACAATACGTATTAAAGTATTAAGAAAATAATGTTTTAAAGCAATTCTTCTGTCTGTTTTCTCTTTTTGAAACCAATGGCTGTGACTTCCTGCAAGAGTTCTTCATGCATTTATTGTAATTATAGTATAATAGTAATAGTAATTCTCTTATACTTCAGACATATTATTAGGAGTGACCAGTCCCAGGAGAAAACCATAATGCTTGGAAATACGTAGGGTCAATGACAAAGAGGAAGACCCCCCCTCCCCCCCAAGGAGATGGATTGGCAGAAGCAATGGGCTCAAATGCAACAATGATGGTGTGGATGGTACAGGATCTGGCAGTGTTTCATTCTGCTGTGCATAGCGTCACTATGAATCAGAACCGATTTGATTGCACCTAACGAGAACATTGTAATAATTTAGAAATAATAAATTACATAGGAGTTTTATCTACTTAATCCAATGCAATCCTCAATCAGACTATGTATGATAGATGTATCTTGTATCCAGACATGAGAAATGAGACACAACAATATTAAGTCAATAGATCGAGTCACACACTTAGCAACTTGTTGTTGTTAGGTGCCATAAGTTGATTATAACTTATAGTTACCGTATATACATGCACAGAAAGAAATACAGCCTAGTACTGTGCCATCCTTGCAATCTTTGCAAGGTTAGAGTCAAGTGCTGCAGCCACTGTATCTATCCATTTATATGAGAGTTTGTCTCATTTTCATGACCCTCTGTTTTACCAAGTATAATGTTTCTCTATGGATTGATCTTCAGATAACATTAGCAAAATACATGATACAGTCTCACATTCCTCAGTTTTAGGAGAATTCTAATTTTGCTTCTCCCAAGACAGACTTAATAATTCCTCTGAAAATCTATCCACAACTTGTCTGTCAGTTGCCATACTGTGGTGTCTTGTACGTTGCTGTGGTTTTGGAAGCTATGCCACTGGAATTTTAAATATTATCAGGGTCATCCATGGTGGACAGGTGGACAGGTTTCAGATGAGCTTACATTATAAAATAGACTAGCAATAAGGGGAGATGGACTACTTCTGAAAACTTAAGTCACTGAAAAACTTCTAAATAACAGATAAACGCTGTAGATCACACCAAAATACAGAATAATGAGACATGAAGAAGAGCACCAGAAAACTATCAGAAAAAAGTGATGGAAAATAAGTCCCTCAGGTTGGAAGGAACTCAAATATGAATGAGGATTATTGCTTTCTCAAACTAGAATTGACCATAAAGTCACAAATGGAGTAAAGCTTTCAGGACCTTCATTTGTTGATGGAGTACAACTCAGAGTTAAGAAAAAACGTCTGTAAAAATCCATTAATATTTGGAACATGGGATGTATGAAGTATGAATCTAGGAAAATAAGAAATAGTTAAAAATGAAACTAAAATGCCTAAACATTGATATTCTAGACATTAATGAGCTGAAATGGGCTGGTATTGGAAATTTTGAAACTGAAAATCACATGAGTAACTATGCTGGGAATGACAAACTGAAGACATGTCACATTAATCCTCAAAAAGAACATTTCAGGATCAATCTTGAAATACAATGCTGTCTGTGATAAGATAATATCCATATGC
>NW_006408600.1:5843720-5874123 GCF_000296735.1 Chrysochloris asiatica | reverse complement strand
GAAATGGCTGATGTTCAACCATTTTGAGAGGTAGCATATAATTAAGAGCCAGTAATACTGCAGGAAGACATCCAAGATGTATTGAAGGCATTGGGAAAGAACAAGTCTCCAGGAATTGATGGAATGCAAATAGAAATAATTTAACAAACTGAAGAAGCACTGAAAGTACTCACTCATCTAAGCCCAGAAATTTGGAAGACAACTATTTGGACGATATTTGTGCCCATTCAAAAGAGAGGTCACCCAATGGAATGCAGAAATCTTCGTTGAATAATATCATTGTTATCTCATGCAAGTACAATTTTGCTGAAAATAATTTTAAAAAACAGGCTGCAAAAGTATAGTGACACGGAACTTCCAGAGGTTCCAGACAGATGCAGAAGAGGCTGTGAATTCAGGGATGTCATTGCTGATGCTAGGTGGGTCTTGACTGAAAGCAGAGAATACCAGAATGATGTTTACTTGGGTTTTATTTACTATGCAAAGGCTGTTGATTGTGTGGATCATGACAAACTATGAACAACATTGTGCAAAATGAGGATTCTGGAACACTTAATTGTGCTTATGAGGAACATGCACATAGATGAAGAGGCAGTTTTCGAACAGAACAGTTAGGGGACAATGAATGGTTTAAAAGTAGGAAAGGTTTTAGCCAGGTTTGTATTCATTTACCATATTTATCCAATCGGTGTGCTTAACAAATAATCTGAAAGCTGGATTCTATGAAGAAGAATGGTGACTCATTAAGAAACTATATTATGCAGATGACGCAACTTTGTTCACTGAAACCAAAAAAATACTTAAAATACTTACTGATGAAGATTTAAAATCACAAACTTCATTATGGGTAACACTTCAAAGTAAAGAAAACGAAAATCCTCAACACTGTCGTAATAAATAACATCAATATATGGAGAAAGATCGATGTTGTCAAAGACTTTATTTATGTATATAACTATATATACATATATACATATGTAGGGAGCTCTGGTAGCGTAGTGGTTATGAATCGAGCTGCGAACCTTAAGGTCAGCGGTTCGAAACTACCAGTCACTCCTCGGGAGAAAGATGAGGCTTTCTACTCCCGTAAAGATTTACACCCTCGGAAACCCTGTCGCTATGGGTCGGAACCGACTAGATGGCATTTAACAACAACATATCTACATATATACATGAACTATCAACACTCACAGAATCAGAAGTCAAGAAATCAAACGACATATTGCATTAGGCAAATCTGCTGCACAAAACGTTTTTGAAGTGTTGAAGAGCAAAGATGTCAGTGTGTGAACTAAGGTGCACCTGACTCAAGCCATGGTATTTTCAATAACCTTATATGTATACAAAAGCTGGACAGTAAATAAGGAAGACCATAGAATAATTGATGCTTTCGAGTTATGGTGTTGGAGGAGAATATTAAATGTGGCATGGGCTGCCAAAAGAACCAATAGATCTGTTTTGGAAGAAGTACAGCCAGAGTGCGCCTTGGAGGCCAAGATGACCAAATTTTGTCTCTCAACTTTGGATATATTGTCAGTAGGGACCAGTCGCTGGAGAAGGATATCATGTTTGGTAAGGTGGAGGGTCAGAGAAAAAGAGGAAGACCCCCAACGAGATGGATTGGCCAAGAGCACCATTAGTGGACTCAAGCGTGGCAACAGTGGTGAGGTTGGCCCAGGATCCGTCAGTGTTTCATTCTGCTGTGCATAAGGTTGCTATGAGTTGGTACCAACTCAATGGCACTTAACAACAACAACAACACACACACACACACACACATATATATATATATATAAGTGCTGTCGAGTTGATTCCAACTCATAGGGACCCTATACAGGGTTTCTAAGGCAGTAAATCTTTACGGGAGCAGAAAACCTCATCTTTCTTCCGTGGAACAGTTGGTAGTTTCAAACCGATGTCTCTGAGGTTAGCAGCCCGATTCTTCCTAACCACTATGCTATCAGATATATATATATACATATATATAAAGCAAGCGAGAGAGAGAACCTTACTGTCAAAGAAATGGCTTACAATTATAGTCTCAATTAAATCTCTCAGTGGAAGACAGAGAGAGTCCCTCCAGAGGGACTACACCCTATGGAAGCATCCCTTCAATTGACTGGGTGCTCACAGCTACTCATCATAGAGCTGGCTATGCCACTATTAGATTTCATCACCATGGGAATAAGCAAATCCCAATTGCAAAATATCTGGAAATTCTGGAATATTCAAGTTTTAAACAATTCTGAACTATTCAAGCTATTACAAAATAAATTTAGAAAAGTTATCCGTATGATTTTGTTTATCTGGAACCCCACTCTCTTGGTACCACACATTTTAGACTGAGCTTTCAAGAGAAGCAAAACCAGTGCAGCATATATATGTATATAAAGAAAAGTTTATTATCAAGCAAATGGCTTACTATTGCAGAGTCCTAGGTCCCCAGTGAAATAGAGAGAAAGAGAGTCTTTCTGTGTGGTCATTATATTGAGAGCAGGCCACATACCCATGGAAGCATACCTTTAATTGACTGATTACTCATAGCCACTCATCATATAGTTACCTATGCCTATATTGAGTTTCATCATGATAGGAATAAGCACATTTCAAATGCTAAACTTCTGGAAATTCTGTTCCAATCAGGTTGACACAGAACCTTAACCATTACAAACAGTTTAAAGAGATCTTTCACAGTAGATTTGCCTATTCCAATGTTTTTTTTTAATGCCTTGAATGCTGTTTCCATATACATTGATTGTAGATGCAAACAAAATGACAGCCTTGATAATGTCAAACTATTTTCCATTTTTCATGATATTGCTTATTAGTCCAGTTGTGATTTTTTTTGTTGTTTTTTTCTATATGATTTAATTCACACTGAAGTTTGCAGTCTTTGATCTTCATCAGTAACTGCTTCAAGTCTTCTTTGTTTTCAACAAATAAGGTTGTATAATCTGTTTATCACAGATTGTTAATGATAATTCCTTCAATCCTAATGCGTAGTTCTTCTTCATGAAATCAAGCTTGTAGGATTATTTATTCAGCAAAATTATTGAATAAGTATTGTAAAAGGATACAACTGTGACACATAACTCTCCTGCTTTTAAAACATCAGTATCACCTTGTTCTGTTTCAATGTCTTCCTCTTATTATTTTTTTTTTCCCAGAGGCCTGAGAGATTCCATTTATTCTTGAATGGAGCAAACAGCATTAGTAGGCTTTACAGTTAAGGATTTCCAGCTGGTGCTGAAAAGACAAGTGTCTTAACTTCACAGAGGGCAAAATAATACCAGCATATACCTGTGGCCCATCTTATTTGCATTTTAAAAAATGTTTTATTGTGAATTATTTGATCGTTTACATGGGAAAACATTAGTTTTACATTCATACTATTATATATCATTTCATTGTCATAGTTACAATCCCCTCCATGCATCATCAACCAACCAAATGTATACCCTGCAAGCCTGCCCCCCGGCTGTCAACACACAGCCCCTCTCCCTCTCTGGGTCTAGAGTCCTCAACCACTCCATCTCTCCATTTCATCGTTTTTGCCTCCATCTCTGGAGTCACTGTTTCTCTGGGTAGTGTCCCGCACTCTGCTCTTCTCTCTTGGGAGTTCCAGGGACCTCAGCTTCTGGACTGCAAAATCAATCACTCCCATCCTTTTGCTACAAAATGTCTACCTTTACATTTCCAACCCTCATAGTCAGTCCTGATAACAATTATTCACTATTGTACCACAAGAGACCTATCCCCATCTCCTTTTATTAGCCCCGCCCAGACAGTTTGGATACTACTCAGTGGAGATTCTATCTTTCTCTGTGCCTTCTGGATCTAGGCTCCCTCTTGAAAGCCTGTAAGCCAGTCACGTCTTACCTTTGCAGCCCACCCCATTTTGGGTGGCCAATGTCCAAGTTGCCCATCCCTATGTACTCTGTGGTGGGAATGATCCTTGCTGTAAAGATTTGTTCCCTCTTTTGAGCTACTGCATCCATAGGTGTAGGTCAAGTTCATCAATGTTTGCCTCTTGATCTATATGAAGTTTTCACACAAGTACAATGAAATATTCTGGAATTCCCATCAATTTAATATCACAAGTAAGTAAAATTTTTATGAAGATAATTTTCAATTTTAAGAACATTGTTTTTCTTCAATGCTTTCAGTGCAGTTTGGACTTCTTCCTTCAAGAACATCAGTTCTTGATCAACCTCCTAAAATAGTTAAACATTGAACAACTATTTTTATAGAGTGAATCTGTGTATTTCTCCCATGTTATTTTGATGATTCTTAAGTAGTTCAAAAATTTGCTCATAAACTCTTTAAACATTTTAACATAAGTCTTGGATTTTTTCTTCAGTTCTTTCGGCTTGAGAAATGCTGAACATATTCTTCCCTTTTGATTTTCTAAATCCAGGCCCTTTCACAATTCATTGTATTATAATTCTGTTCAGCTCTTATACTTCATCATTTTTCCCTTTCACTTTAGCTATTATATGTTTAAGTTTGATCTCTTCTAATAACCATTTTGGTCTTTCTTTTTTGCCAATTTAATGACCTCTCTTCCTTTCTTCATATAATTTTCTTTATATTTTTCCACAACCCTTTTTGTTAATATTCAATATGTTAAATCTATTCTTGATAAGATCCCTAAACTTTTGTGGGATATATTGTTGTTATTGTTAGGTGCCATCAAGTCAGTACCAACTCATAGTGACCCTATGAACAAAAGAATGAAACACTGTCTGGTCCTGGGCCAACCTCACAATCATTGCTAAGCTTGAGCCCATCAAGTTGCCAATTTGCCAGTCCATCTCTCTGGGGATCTTCCTCTTTACTCTGGACCTCTACCTCACCAGTCATGATATCCTTCTCCAGTGACTGATCCCTCCTGAATATGTCTGAAGTATGAAAGACAAAGTCTGTTTTATCTCCTCATTTCTTCCATTTGCTTTAACATCTCTATGCTGGAGAACAAGTTTCAGAGGCTCTTCTGAAATTCATTTTAGTCTTTTCTTTATTTCTTCACTTCTTAATGACTTTTTGCTTTATTCCTCTATGATGTTCTTGATACCTTCCCACAGCTCTTCTGGTTTTCAGTCACTAATGGCTAATACATTAATTCTGTTCTTGTGATGATCTCTAAATTCATTTGGAATATGTTAAAATTCACCTTTTGGCTCTGTGGATTTGTTTTAACTTTCTTGCGTTTCACCCTGGCCTGTGCTGGCTAATTTCAATAGTTTCTTTCCACAGATATAATGTATTCGATCTCTGTGTATTTCATCTGGTTAAGTCCATGTGAATAATCCTATTTTATGTTGTTTTAAAAAGGTATTTGCAGTGCATAAGTCATTGCTGTTTGAAATTCTATCATATGATGTTCAGCATCATTTCTATCATCAAAGCCATATTTTCCGACTAAGTATCCTTCTTTGTTTCTAACATTTACATGTCAATTACCAGTACTTACCAATACATTGTGATTGCATATTTGATCAAAATCCAACTGAAGAAGTTGGTAGAATTATTCAGTTTCATAATCACTGACACTAGTCGTTGGTGCTTAAATATGATTAATAGTCGTATTAACTGATTTTCCTTGATATGTTTGCTTTTAAGTGCTGTTGAGTCCTTTGCAACTCATAGTGACCTTGTACAGGATTTATAAGGAGCAGCTGGGTGGTTGGAGCCACCAGTTTTGGAGTTCAAACTGACCTTGAAGCCCAGTGCATTATCCTGCAATGCCGAAATGACTCCTGATCTTCCTATAGTCATATTGATATTGTCCTATCACAGACAGTCTTATACTTCAAGATGTTGTTTTTGTTTTATTGTTAAGTGCCATCAAGTCAGTATCAACCCATAGTGACTTTATGCACAGGAGAATGAAACACTGTCTGATCCTGGCCCAAACTCACAATTGTTGCCACACTTGAGTCCATCGATGCTGCCACTTGGCCAATCCATCTCGTTGAGGGGTCTTCCTCTTTTTCTCTGACCCTCCCCCTTACCAAACATGATATCCTTCTCCAGTGACTGGTCCCTCCTGACAATATGTCCAAAGGATGAGAGTTGAAGTTTGGCCATCTTGGCCTCCAAGGAGCACTCTGGCTACACTTCTTCCAAAAGTGGTTATTTTGGCAGCCTATGGCACTTTCAATATTCTCCTCCAACACCATAACTCAAAGGCATCAATTCTTCTATGATCTTCCTTATTCACTGTCCAGCTTTTGCATCCATATGAGGTTATTGAAAATACTATGGCTTGGGTCAGGTGCACTGTAGTCCTCAAGCTGATATCTTTGCTCCTTGGCACTTTAAAAAGATCTTGTGCAGCAGATTTGCCTAATGCAATACATCATTTGATATCTTGACTCCTGCTTCCATGAGTGTTGATAGTTGATCCAAGAAGAATGAAGACCTTGACAACTTCAATGTTTTCTCCATTGTTAAGAATGTTGTTTATTGGTCCAGTGGTGAGGATTTTTGTTTTCTTGACATTGAGATGTAATGCATTCCAAAGGCTGTGCTCTTTGATCTTCATCAGTAAATGTTTTAAGTCCTCTTCACTTTCATTAAGCAAGTTTGTATCATCTGCATATTGCAGGTTGTTAATGAGTCTTCCTCTAATTCTGATGCCACGTTTTTCTTCATAGAACCCAGCTTCTTGGATTATTTGCTCAGCATACAGGTTGAATAAGTATGGTGAAAGAACACAACCTTGTCACACACCTTTTTTGATTTTAAACCGTTCAGTGTTTCCATGTTCTGTTGGAGATACTTCAAGATAGACCTTGACATTTTCTTTTTGATGATAAATATGATGCTATTCCACTTCAATTTTTTATTCCCAGCATAGTAAACCATGTGACTGTCACATCCAAAATACCCAATGCCAGTCCATTTCAGTTAATCAATGCCTAGACATCGATGTTTAGGTGTTACATTTCATTTTTGACAACTTTCCATTTTCCTGGATATATACATCATGATTCCATATTTCAGCTGTTAACAGATGTCTACAGCTATTTTTCTTCATTTTTAGTTGTGCTGCATGAGCAATTGAAGTTCCCAAAAGCTTACTGTACTGTTTCATCATGTTTAACTCTACTTTGAGGAGGCAGCCCTTCCCCAATTGCATTTTGAATGCATTCCACCCTGAAGGGCTCATCTTCCGGCACTGTATCTGATAATATTCTGGTATTATCATGTTTCAATATTGACTATTCTGGTTCTATCTGACATTGTTTTCCTACTGCTCAGAAGGTTTTCAGTAGTTAGGTAGTTGTAACTAGTCTTCCTTTCCTCATTCTGAGTCTGTTTTAGTCTGGAAACTCAACTGAAACCTGTCTACCATAGTTGACCCTGTCAGCATTCTTTCAGCATCACAGCAATACACAAACTATCATAGTGTGACAAGCTGACAAATGCGTGGTCTCTGCATGTAGAATCTCTTCTACCCAAGGATAAGAAGATGTGACACCAGAGGAATGGCCAAGGCGTAGCAGAAGCAGAATCAAGAGTCAGAATAAGACACATGGTGGTGGAATTCCCACCACTTGGAGAAAATAAACTGAGTGATTTTGACAGGGTACTTGGGGTGCTAACAGACACTTAATTTTGGGGGCTAGATTTTCTGCCACAACTTGACAGTCAATTTGTTGTATTGTAGTGGCTTGAATGTTGCTTTGATGATGGAAACTATGCTACCAGTATATATAATATCAGTAAGGTCACCCATGATGGACAGGTTTTACTGGAGGTTCCAGACTAAGACAGACATAGATGAAAGAGAGGTGGTCTACATTGTAATGTTTGACCACTGAAACTTAAGATTATCAGCTGAACATTGTCAGATATATTACTAGGAAATAAGAAAATGAAAACATTATAAATAACACCATAATATTGTCACATATAGTGCCAGAAGGCACTCCAAATACGAATGGGGAAAAGCTGCCTCCTCTAAACTGTTCTTGTTATTGTTAAGTGCCATTGAGTCAGTTCTGACTCATAGTGACCTTATATCAGGTTTCCAAGGAGCAGCTGGTGAGTTTGAAACTCTGACCTTGTTATTGAATTGAAACTGACCTTGTGGTCCAGTGCTTTATCTAACAGTGTCACACCAGGATGCCTCTAAGTAGACTTGGCCACAATGAGCTGAATAGAGTTAAGCTTTTGAGACCTTCTTTTGCTGATAGGGCCCAATTAAAAATGAGGAAAGACAGCTATAGGTATCCATTAATATTTGGACATAGAATTATGAAATGTGGATCTAAGAAAATTGAAAATTATCACAAATAAAATGTAATGCATAAAGGTCGATATCTAGGCATTAGTGTGCTGGAATGGACTAGTATTGATCATTTTGAATTTGGCAGTCATATGGTTTACTCTGCCAGAAAAGACAATTTCTACAGGAATGGTATCACATTTCGAGATCTAGCTTTAAGTACAATGCTGTCTGTGATAGGGCAATATCTATATGCCTACAAGCAAAAGTAGTCAGTACGATTTCTATTCAAATTTATTCATCAACACTAAAGTCATGATTATGATACTGAAGTATCCTACTAACTTCTTCAATCTGAAATGGATCAAACATACAATCAAGATTCATTGGTAATTACTGGTGATTTGAAGATGACGGTTGGAAACACATGGGAAGAATCAGTATTTGAAAAATATGTCCTTGGTAATACAAATGATGCTAGGGATTGCAGAATCAAATTTTGTAATACCAACAACTTATTCATTGCAAATCATTTTTTTAGCAACATGAAAGGTTGCAAGGATCTCACCAGATGGAGTACACAGGAATCAAATTGATTACATCTATGGGAAAGGAGAGTAGAAAAGTTTTGTAACTTAAGCCAAAAAGGCCTATGGCAGACTGTGGGACAAACCATCAATTGCTCATATTCAAGTTCAGACTGAATTATGACAACTCCAAAATACCCAAAATGTGACCTTGAATGTATCCCACTTAAATATATGAATGTAGAGACTATCTAAAGAACAGATTTGATTAATTAAACACTAATGATAGAAGACTAGAAGAGCTGTGGGATGATGTTGAGAACATCATTCAGGAAGAAAACAAAAGGACATAAAAGACAGGAAAGACAGAAGAGATCAAAATTGATGACAGTAGAGAATCTGTAACTTCTTCAACATAGAGAAGCTAAAGCAAATGGAAGAAATGAGGAAGAGAAAGAGTTGAACAGAAAATTTCAAAGTGTAACTTGAGAAAACAGAGTATTATAATGAAATATGCAAATAATTGGAGTTAGAAAACCAAAACTAAAGAGCACATTCAGCATTCCTCAGAAGTAAACAAAAATTAGTTCAGACCTCAATTTGAAATATTGTAGAATTAACTGGACAAAACACTGATTACAGAACGCATCAAAAGAAAATGAAAAGGTGTACACAGACTCACTGTACTAAAAATAAATGGCTTATATTTAACAAAATCAAGAGCTATCATGTGATCCAGAATAGATGGCATTGTGGAAAAAGGTCCAAGTTGTAGTGAAGACATTGGCATGAAACAAGGCTCCAGCAAATGACAGAATAAAAATTGAAATCTTTCAACTAATTGATGAAGCTCTGGAGACATTCACTCTCCTATGCAAAGAATTTTGGTAGACAACTACATGGTCAACTAATTGGAAAGGATGCATATTTTTACACATTCCAAAGAAAGGTGACTCAATGGGATACATAAGTTATCAAACAATATCAGTAATATTACATGCATGCAAAATTTTGCTGAAGACAATTCAAAAATGTTTGCAACAATTCATCAACAGGGAAATGGCACAAATTCAAGCTGGATTAAGAAGAGGATGTGGACTGATGGATATCACTGTGAATGTCATATGAATCTTGGCTGAAAGCATATGGACCTTGATTGAAAACAAAATACCAAATATTTTTACTTGTATTTTATTGACTATGCAAAGGGTTTTAACTGCACACAGTAGATCAAGACAAACTGTGGATAATAACATTGTGAAGTATGAGCATTCCATAACACTTTGTTGTGTTCATCATGAACCTGCACATAGAATAAGAGTCAGTTGTTAAACACAGTAAGGGAATGCTGAAAGGTTTAAAATCAGAAAAGGTATGCACCATGGTTTCATTATTTCACAATACTTTTTTGTCCGGAAATCATTGGACAATATCACCGATATCCCACGTGAGTAAAGTTTTACTAAAAATAATAGGAAAACAGCTGCAACCATACATTGACAGAGAAAATCCAGAGATTCAAACCAACTACAGAAGAAGATGTGGAATGAGGGATATCAATGCTGATGCATGATGGATATTAGCTGAAAGTGGAAAATGCAAGCATGATGTTAATATGTGCTTTATTGACTGTGCAAAGGCTTTCAATTGTGTGGATCATGACAAGCTATGGACAATGTTGTGAAGTATGAGTATTCCAAAACACTTAATTGTGTTCATGATGAACCTGTACATAGACCAAGGGGCAGGTGTTCGAATAGAGCAAGCAAACATTGAATGTTTTAAATTTAGGAACTGTGTGCACCAGGGATGTAATCTTTCACCATACTTTTTCAATTTGTATGCTGAACAAATAATCCAAGAAGCTAGATTATATGAAGAAAACTGTGGAATCAGGATTAGAAGAAGTCTCATTAATAACCTGGGATGTACAACCTTGCTTTCTGAAAGTGAAGAGGACTTAAAACACTTACTGATGAAGATCAAAGACCACAGCCTTCATTACGGGTTTCATCTTAATGTAAAGAAAACAGAAATCCTCAACTGGACCAGTAAGCAGCATCCATATAAATGGAGGAAAGATTGAAATTGTGAAAGACTTCATTTTGCTTGGATCTACTATCAACACGTATGGAATCAGTAGTAGTCAAGAAATCAAATGACATATTGCATTAAGCAAATCTGCTGCATAAGACCTCTTTAAAGTGTTGAAGAGCAAAGATGTCAGTTTGAGGACTAAGGTGTTTCTTAACCAAGCCATGGTATTTTCAGTAAGCTCACATGCATGTGAAAGTTGGAAAGTGATTAAGGTAGACCTTAAAAGAATTCATGTGTTTGAGCTATGGCTGCTGCTGTCGTTGCTGTTAAGTGCCATTGAGTCCGTTCCGAACCAGAGACCCTTTATAGGGTTTCCAAGGAGCGGTTGGTGAGCTTGAACTAAAAACCTTGCAGTTCAAACTGACCTTGAAGTCCAGCACATTAACCCACAGGACTCCTATGGTGTTGGAGGAGAATATTGAAAGTGCCATGCACTGCCAAAAGAACAAACTCAGTAGTGTTGTAACAAGTACAGTCAAAATGCTCCCTGGAAGCCAGGATGGCCGGACTCAGCTTTTCATACTTCAGACATATTCCCTGGAGGGACCATTCCCTGGAGAAGGATATCATGTTTAATTTAAAAAATGGAAGGTCTGAGAAAAAGAGAAACACCCAATGAGAGGGCTTGATACAGTGGCCGCAGCAATGGACTGAAATGTAGCAACGATTGTGAAGTTGGCACAGGATCGGGCAGTGTTTCTTTCTGTTATGCATAGGGTTGCTTTTAGTCGGTGCTCATTCAGTGGCACCTAACAACAACATACTCTGTTATATAATTATTGTCTGTGACTGCATTTTCAGTAATAATTTTGTCTTTTCTCAGTCAATGTTACTTACCAATCTACCTGAACAAATTCAGTCTTGATTTTTTTTAAAAAAAATCATAAATATTAATTGGTTTCTAGCTCAGATTTTGTCAGTTGTGAACACTCATAGTAAGTATTTATGGATTATAGAAGAATCCTGTTGATGGCATTTTACTTACTATGCGGTGAGAGACCTTTATGAGATGTCTTTTTGAAATGACAGATGCACTTTCTATGTTTGAATTTCCAAGGAAGATTCTCAGTGCATTTATGTGAAGGAACCTTTAAAAGTCAACCAGGAACATGCTAGAAATGAAAAATGCGTAAGTGCAAATCTCTTCATATTAATGTTTAAGAAAACTGTAAACCAAGCAATTAGAATATGTCGTCCTTAAAATATGAGGCCGTATTTCTACTGGAGCTAATTGATTTCACATATGGTATGTTAAAAGAACTCATGAAACTTGAATAGTGTCTTTGTTTATACCTTAAAGCCTCAAAATGGCTACTCTATATCATCATCCTTGAGTAGAAATATTCTGCTTTGAAATATAAAGTGATTTCAAAAGCAAAGCTAACACAGCTTTAAGATACTGAATAAGAAGTATTTGGGCTTTAGAAATCTTTCATATGCAAAAATTCACAATCATTTTTAAAAATTGTTATGAGAAAAATAACAAGTGGAAAGTATCTAAGGGGAAAAAATACATTAAATTTGTTACAAAGTTTAAAGAAAAACAATAATTTACATTTATAATGAATAAATGACTCTTCTTTGAGATAGGCAAAGGTGAAGGAAAAAGCACTTATATTAACTGAAAACAATGTACATTTTATGTAATAATATCTAATATTTATTGAATCATTTAATATGGGTATTTTTCTAAATGACATGTATTAACTAGTTTATTCCTTACAACCACCCAGAGAAGTAGCTTGATTATTATTCTTCCTACACTAACAACAGCAACAACAAAAATGAAACAATGTGGTTCAGTACTTAGTCAAAATCACTTGGGGAAATGTGGCAGAACTAGATTCACACCTAGGTACTCTGGCTTCCAAACCTATGCACTTAAACTTTATAATTTATGATCTTTTCCGGTATTAAATGTATGCTCTTCCCGAACAATTTTAAGGGATTTACATTCATTATATCTTTTAAATTCAATAGAAGAAAAAGATTACGAACAGGATCACTGGCCTAGCTTACATCAATATATTAGCTAGCTGCGGTGTCCATCAGGCCTGTCTCGCTGGCTTCTACCACAAAGTGATTAGGAGGTGAATGGGAAATTCATAGAATGAGAAGTTTCTGGCCTTTTCCTAAGATATTTCTTGGTTACTTTTAGCCATTAAACATATTTGTAACTTCCTCTCTGTACAAAAGGAATCTGTGCTCTACTATAGGAATTTAGCCATTTTTGTTTGCAAAAAAACCTTTTATTTGATTAAGTCAAAGAAACATAATCTTTATATTCCTTGAACTTTTAAAAACATGTATTTAAAGCTGTGATTGAAATATTCACAGGGACTTCTGGATTATGATGAAATTTCCTTGTGCAAAAGATAGAACATCTTCAATCCATTTGTACTTTTTCAAAATCTTTCTTTGACTTCACCATTCCCTGGAATCATATACAATGAAGATAATTTATGAGCATTGAATGACATGTACACATAGGTTGTTATGAACATTTATACATGCAAATTATGTTGCCAACTTTTTTTGTCTCTTTGATATTCCACTGTTGTTGCTTGGTGCAATATAAAAGAACAAGGCATTGCCTGGTTCACCTTCCAAACAATCACTGTTATGCTTGAGCTCATTGTGGAAGTCCTTTTGTTGAGGGTTGTTGCTGTTGTTCAGTACTGTCCAGTCAATTCCAACTCATAGTGACCCTGTATAGCATTTCCAAGGACCGGTTGGTGAGCTTGAACCACTGACTTTGCGGTTCAAACTGACCTTGCAGTCCAGCGCATTAACCTAAAGCACCACACCAGGACATTGTTGAGGGTAGTCTTCCTTCTCTGACCTCTTACCAAGAATGATGTCTGTTTTCAGGTATTGGTACCTCTTGATAATGTTCAAAATAAGCAAAATGAAGGTTGAACATGCTGTGTCTAAGTTTCTTTCTGGTTGTACTTCTTATTTGATGGCTCAAGGAAATTCAATAATCTATCTCAAATTTCTCATTCTGAGAATTTCATAATTTTCACTTTAATATTGTAAAATTTATTATTATACTTTGGTAACACATTAAACAAAGAAGTACAAAGAAATGTTTAAATATATTCACCCAGAGTAATTTTCCAAATAAATTTTTATTTTTCATTAAAGTATAATGGAAAAATGAAATTAAAAGATAATGGAATTTTTCCATGAATTTTTGAAGCTCTCTCATTTGTTGCCACAGAGTTGGTTCTGACATACACACACAAACACACACAACCCACCCCACACACATAAAGATAGAGTGAGAGAGCCACCACTCATCTGTCAGTTTGTCATATTGTGGTGGCTTGTGTGTTGTTGTGGTATGGGAGCTATGTCACCAGCATTTCAACTACCAGCAGACTCACCTATTGTGGACAGGTTTCAATGGTGTTTGCAGACTAAGAAAAACAAGGAATAAGGAGAAGCAGAGCCCTTTTGAATGGTTAGCCATTGAAAACTTTGAGTAGCAGTGGAAATTTTTCTGATATAGTACCAAAAGATAAGTTCCTCAGGTTGAAAGACTCTCAAAATACAACTGGAGAAAAGCTGCCTCCTCAAAGTGGAATTCTCCTTAATGATGTGGATGGCGCACAGCCTCTGGGACCTTCATTTGTTGATGGGGTACAACTCAAAATGAGAAGAAACAGCTGTAAAGATCCATTAATAATCAGAACACAAAATGCATGAAATATGAATCTAGCAAAATTTGAAGTTGTCAAAAATGAAATGGATGCATGAAAGCTGATATCCTAGGCATTAGTGAGCTAAGATGGACTGGTACTGGTCATTTTGAATCAGAAAAACATATGGTTTACTATGCCTGGAATGACAAGCTGAAAAGGACAGTCATTGTAAAAAAATAAATAAATAAGAGCATTTCAAAATCTATCTTGAAGTACAATTCTGTCTGTGATAGGATAATATCTATACATCTACAAATAAACTAGTTAATATACTATTATCAAAATTTACTCACCAACCACTAAAGCCAATGATTCTGAAACTGAAAAATTTTACCAATTTGTTAATTCTCAAACTGATCAACATGCAATCAAATGCATTGATAATCACTGGTGATTAGAATGCAAATAAAGGAACCAAGAGGAAGGATTGGTAATTGGAAAATAGGACCTTGGCGATAGGATACTGGAGATTGCATCATAGGATTTTAGAAGACTAATGCTTTATTCATTGAAAATGTCATTCAACAATATAAAAGGCAGCTATACACACAGACCTCATGAGATGGAATACACAGGAATCAAATTGACTCCATCTGTGAGAAGAGATAATGTAGATAGGCTTCAAGGATAATCTATAGAAAAATAGAGTTAGTGTGAGGAATAGATCTGAGACAATATAACAAGGATTGCATAGAAGTTTTTACTTGGAGGAATTGATATCTGACTGGAGTTAATATAATAAATTGGAACTAGTCATGAAAAGTTTTCAATGACTAAATATTCACAAGTAGTCCATCTCTCCTTCTTCCTAATCTGTTTTTGTTTGGAAGCTTAGTTGACATTTGTCCACCGTGTATGACCTTGCTAATATTTAAAATACTTGTGGCATAGCTTTCAGAATCACAGACACATCAAGCCACCACAGTACAGCAAAAAACAAACAAACAAACAAAAAAAAAAAAACCAGTCATGAATGGAAAGGGAGAACAGAAAAAGATATACTGAAAGAAAATGAGGAAATACGGAGTTTAGTAGAATCTGAAATCTTTAGTAATTCCAGATAACTTGAGTCAGGATGCTAACTTCAAGGTGATCAGTTCAAAATTACCAATTGTTACATGGGAGAAAGATGAGGCTTTCTGCTTCTGTAAAGATTTACAGCCTCAAAACCCCTATACAGGATTTATATGAGTTAGAACCGACTCCATGATACATCGCCACACTAATTTAGTAGTGTGGCATAATTAAAACATTTATAGTTATTTGTTGTTGTTAGGTGTCATCAAATTAGTCCTGACTTAAAGCAACCCTATGCGCAACAGAATGAAACACTGCCCGATCCTGCACCAACATTGAAATTGTTACTTATCTTTCACCCCATTGCTGCTGTCACTGTGACATTTATCTCATTGGAGGTCTTCCTCTTTTTCTCCTTCCCTCCACTTCACCAAACAGAGTTTCTTGTTCAGGGACTGGTCCCTCCTGATAATATGTCTGAAGTATGAGAGACAAAAATCTGGCTATGCTTCTTTCAGCACAGATTGGTTTCTTCTTTTGGCAGTCGGTGGTACTTTCAATATTCACTGCAAACACTGTAACTCAAATGCATCAATTCTATGGTCTTCCTTATTCACTCTCTAACTTTAACATGCATTAGAGGTTATTGAAAATACCATGGCTTGTGTCAGGTGCACCTTAGTCTTCAAACTGACTTTGTTATTGAGTACTTTAAAGAGGTCTTGGACAGCAGATTTGACCATTGAAATATATCATTAGATTTTTTAACAACTGCTGCTTCCATGAGTGTCCCTCATACTTTGGACATATTGTCAGGAAGGACCAGTTGCTGGAGAAGGCTATCATGTTTGGTAGGGTGGAGGGTCAGCGAAAAAGAGGAAGACCCCAGTGAGATGGACTGGCAATGTGGCAGCATCAGTGGGCTCAAGCGTGGCAATGGTAGTGAGGTTGGCCCAGGATTAGGCAGCGTTTCGTTCTGCTGTGCATAAGGTCACTATGAGTCGGTGCCGACTCGATGGCACCTAACAACAAACAGCAATCCTTCAATAATCCAAATCAAGGTCTTGAATTTTCTCCTCAGTCCCCTCAGTTTGAGAAATGTGCATGTTCATTCCTTTTGGTTTTCTACCCATCTTTGCATATTTTGTTTTAATATTTGACTTTATCTTCTCAAGTTTGCCTTTCAAATTTTTTATTCAGTTCTTGTACCACCTCATTTATTTCATTTGATTTAATATCTGGAGAGCAAGTTTCAGAGTCTCTTCTCACATCCATTTTGGTCTTTTCCTTCTTTCTTGTCTTCTAATAACCTTTCACTTTTCTTAGTGTATGATGTTCTTAATGTCATTCCACACCTTTTCTGGCCTTCAATTTTTAGTATCTAATGAGTCAAATTCAGTGTGATGTATACAAGTTCATATTTTGGCTCTTGTGAAATTGTTTTAATTTTCTTCAACTTCAGCCTGAACTTGCATAAAAGCAATTGATGATCTGTTCTACAGTCTACTCCTAGTCTTGGTTTGGCTGATGATATGGAGCTTTTCCACCATCTATTTCCACAGACGTAATCAACTTGATTTTTGTGTATTTCATTTGGGAAGGTCCATGGGTATAGTCACCTTTTTATGTTGTTTTTAAAAAGTATTTGCAATAAACATGCTGTTGATCTTTCAGAATTCTATCTTGTACCCTAGAGGATTGCTTCTATCACAAAGGCCATATTTTTTAACCTTATTCTTCCTCTTTGTTTCCAACTTTTGTATTTCATTTGCCAATAATCATCAATACATCTTGATTGCATATTTCATAAACTTCAGACAGAAAAAGTTGGTAGAATTCTTTAATTTCATGATCTCTAGCTTTAGTGGTTGGTTCGTAAATTTTAATAATATTTGCATTGACTGGCCTTTCTTGTAGCCATATGAATATTATCCTATCACAGACAGCAATGTATTTCAAGACATATCTTGGAATGTTCTTTTTGTTGATTAATGTAACATCACTTCTCTTCATTTTGTTATTCCTGGCATATTAAACCATGTGATTATCAAATTCAAATTGTCCAATACCAGTTCATTTTAGCTCACTAATGCCAAGGATATTGATGTGTATGCATTCCATTACATTTTTGACAATTTTCTAATTTCCTAGAGTCATACTTTGTACATCCCATGTTCCAATTATTAATGGACATTAACTGCTATTTCTCTTTATTTTGAGTTGTACCCCATCAGCAAATGAAGGTCTCGAAGGCTTTGCTGTATTCATGCCATCATGGTCAACTCTACTTTGAGGAAGTAGCTCTTTTGCAGTCATATTTTGAGTGCCTTCCAACTTTAGGGGCTCATCTTCCAGCACTATATCTGACAATATTCTGATGCTTTTCATCATGTATATTCGGATGCAATCTAGCAATGTTCCATTGCTATTCATAAACTTTTCAGTGACTAAATATTCAGAATTAGTCTGTCTCTACTTCTTTCTAGTTTGTCTTCATCTGGAAGATGAGCTGAAATCTGTCCACAGTAGATAAACCTGCTGCTATTTAAAATATTGGTGGCATAGCTTCCAGAATCACAGCAGTACCCAAGCCACCACAATATGACAAATTGACAGACAAGTGGTGGAATGCCTAGAATAGTGAGAGATAATTTGGAAAGGTGAAAATAAGAGCAGATTATGGAACCTTATAGACATACTGTAAGTGTGGAAGTTATTGTGAACAATTCTGTAAAATTGTTGAACGGTTCTAAAAAGAAAGTAGTGGTGTGATAAGTTTTGAATTTTAGATATTAAAATAGAACATAGGAGAAGAAGGAGGAAGAGCAGCTGGGTTTTAGGGGCGGAGGGTAGAGAGAATGATTGCAATAGCATACACAAAGATGATGAGATTTAAATGACGGTTTTGGAAAATTTGCTGAAAGAATGACAACAGATTAAAAGCAGTAGAAAGAGAACTATTATTTGTCAGGGCTTGGTGGTCAGTTGCTTGAGTGATTCATGGGTAGGCAGAGGTTTGGTAGCTAAGTAAGTTTTACCATTCACTAACACTTAAACCTTGCACTCATCTGTCAGTTTGTAATATGGTGATTTGTATATTGCTGTAATAGTGGAACTTATAAAATCATATTTCAAATATAATCAGGGTCACTCAAGATGAACAGGATTCCGTAGAGCTTTTAGACTAAAATAGAGAAGGAAGAAAGACCTGACAATTTGCTTCTAGGAAAAATTGGCCTTATGAATGATTTGTTGTTTTCCTTAGTTGATACTAACTCATACTTATCCTACGTACAACAGAATGAACATTATTTGGTCCAGTGCCAATGTCACAACTGTTGATACCATTGAGCCCAATGCTGTCACTCCTGTGACGATCCATACCATTGGGGATCTTCCTCTTTTTGCTGACCCTCCACTTTACCAATCATGATGTCCATCTCCAAGGACAGGCACCTTCTAATATATGTTTGATATATGATGGACGAAGTCTGGACACCCTGGCTTCTAAAGAGCATTCAGTGTACTTCTTCCAACACAGACTTACTTGTTCTTCTGGTAGTCCATGGTGCATTTAATATTCTCCTCCAATACCATAACTCAAATGCATCAATTCTTCTATAGTTTTCTTTATACATGGTCTGTCAAATGGATATGAGGTTATTGAAAATATCATGACTTGGGTCTGGAATAAGTTGGCCTCCAAACTAACATCTTTGTTCTTGAACACTTTAAAGAGGTCTTGTGCAACAGACTTGTCTAATGCAGTATGTTGTTTGATTTCTTGACTTGGGCTTCTGTGAGTATTAATTGCTGATTCGAGAAAAACGAAGTATTTTACAATTTCTATCTTTTCTCCATTTATTATGATGCTATTTATTGCTCTAGTAGTGCCTGAGGCAGGGTTTTCTATAGTAGCAAAGCCAGTGAAACATTTATATGTATATATATATATATTTGTTGTTGTTATGGTTCCTAGTCATAGCAACCCTATACAGGGTTTCTGAGACTGTAAATCTTTACAGGAACAGAAAGCCTCATCTTTCTCTTGTGGAACAGCTGGTATTTTCAAACTGCTGACACTGAAGTTAGCATCCCCATTCATAACCACTACGCTACCAGAACTATCTATATATATATATAAAGAAACCCCTGTACAGAGTCGCTATGAGTCAGAACCAACTCCACGGCACATAATAACAACAGCAACAACAACAGAAAAGTTTAATATCCTACAATTGCAGAGTCCCAGGTCCCAAGTGGAAGAGGGAAATATAATACCTCCCACAAATGTTCATTTTACTGGGAGCAGATCATAACCCCAAGGAAGTATCCATTTAATTGATTGGCTGCTCATAACCAACGGTTCATTGTACAGTTAACTGTGCCTGTATTAGGTTTCATCACTATGGGAATAACATATCCCAACTACAGAAAACTCTGGAAATCCTAGCCTAGTCATGTTGACACAGAATTCTAACTACTGCAGTCCACCCTTGTTCACTCAAAACCTATAAACTATATGCATAATCCCTAAATAAAGAAAATTATAAAGTCACATTTGTGCCTAAAGTTACATAACTAAAATATGTACAAACTAAAACACACTGGCCCCATTTACATCTTATATGTCACAAATGGTCAAAGCAAAAATATTTTAAGCACATACATAAAACTAGACAAAAAATCTATTTATTTAAATGTCCAAAGGGCACATTTTACAAGGCAGCCTCTTGCCAATAGGCACACAGCCTTGATCAATCCACGGGCCTCGAGGTTTTTTGATGTCACAGCTTTTGCTGCTGTTTCTACTTTAACCACTATTCCAGACCGGGATTCCAAGTTCCACTCATGTTCTGCCTTAATGATGGTCCTGGGATTGTCTGTTCCTAAAATGAAACATAACTATTTCCTCCTATTAGTTACATATCTTCTACAAATACAGGTTTGATATTTACAATTAATCCTACTAACGATGACTCAAAATCAAATTATAAAATCCTATCAGCATCATCCCTAACCTATCTGGAAAAGATGAAAAATAGTCAGTGGGGATTCTTCTATGTCCCCTCATTCTAAAAGTAAGCACATCCATGAACTTTTGTAAGCCAGCCACTTCCTGTCTTTATAGTCTACCATTTTGCATAGCCATTGTTTAAATTACTCATCCCTGCCAACCCAGTGTGGTGCTGTGGGTTAATTACACTGAACTGTAATAGTCAGTTTGAACCATAAGATCAAGGATTCAAGCTCACCAGTTGCTTCTCGGACACCCTATACAGGGTCATTATGGGTCAGAATAGACTCAATGGCACTTAACAACAACAATCAACCCAGTACAATAAGTAGAAAAGCATGTTCCTTGATATGAAGAATCTTCTACTCTGGTTAAAATTTGGAGCAACTATATAAGCAAAAGTCCAGTCCAACAAATTGCAGCAATTGATACTTGCTTATAGTATCAAATATATTTATTGTCATCTTTTCAGGTTCTGGTCAACCCAATCCTGCTATTCAAGCTAGATTAAATGGGTACAAGCTAGAGTTTGGGGGTTCAGCCACACCTCTGCTCTTCACACCACTTGACACTCTCATTCTTAACTCTAAATCCCATGAGCTAGGTCAGTGACCATGGGCTCAGGAGTTCACTCAACTCCCTAGATTTCCAATCATTCCTCTTATCTCAAGGTTAATGGGTGCCCATAGAACATGTGCAAACTCATCTCATGTCTTCAATGCTGCATGCTCCCAAATTCCACTTACACGTAGATCCAGGTGATCACCAGTGAGGATATGACTCACTGGTTCCCTTTAACTTTCAGTCCTAGAAAGGGGTTTCCTCTAATGGGCTGACTTTCCTTGCCTTGATGCTTCCAAAGCTCAAAATGCTAAACTGTCAGCTTTTTTGTCCCCTCTGCTTAAACCTCTTACTGTCCCAGAAGCTTTGGGTTGATCTGCATGTCTTTTCAAATGCAAATGTACCAACTCTGACAGTTCTGGGTGGGGTTCTGGATTCAAGCTGAGGCCCCATTCTCTATATGCCCCATACTCTTAAACCAAGAAGCCTATTGTTTTTCTGGGCAAATTCTAACACCCTTTTAGGAATTCCAATCATGTATAGACTGAAATGGGGCTTATAAACTCTCTGTAATTATAATTCCCAATATTCTCATCATACTATAATAGGAAGGAGAAACCAATATTCATAAGGCAGTCAAGCATAAACCTTTTAAAACACTCAAGTTCAATTTATTCTTCTCCCTTGGGCTAACCCCATTCCCAAGCATATAGCTTTGGGGCTCTGGCAGTGGATTTCAGTATGGCTAGGCCCAGTATCGGCCATCTTTTGAAACCAGGGTGATATCACCTCCAGACAACTCTAGAAGCTGCTGCTATCACCTCTGCTTAAATATTTTATCCTATTTCCCTTCTTTCTTGCTCTCACAAAACCTCACAATTTCATTGGTCTGGAACCATTGCAATGAATCCTGTTCATAGCCAACTGCTTAAATGAAGTGGGGATTACGTCTGACTTCCTCTGACCCCACAAGAAGGAAAGAGTGTCACTTTTTTGCCTTTGACCCTCTTGCTCTCAGGGGATCTAAAGAATTAGTACCATGGAGTCACTGCTTCTCAGCCTCACAGGAACACTAAGCATTCACTTAGAAGCTGTTTGCTGCAAAGGGAAAGTACAATTCAAAGACAGAAGCTGGTCGGTCTGTCTCTGGGAGTGGAGAAGATCTGGTAGAACTGAGGATCACAGATTACGTCAAAGCAAAAGTACACTTCAAAGAAAGAAGCAGGTCTGTCTCCTGGAGTGGAGAAGACACTTTGGGCTTGGGGTGCATTGGCTTATAAAAGTATGGGGTTTCCTCTTCCACGAATGGGATGATACATATTGATTAGGAGGAGTGGTATGTTGAATATTCATCCATTTTTAGTGAAGGGGTGCAGTCTTCTTGGAAATGGAGTGCTTTCTGCAGTTGTCAGCTCTAGGCGCTATCTTCATGGGTTGTTACCAGTTCTATGCCTGCGACCAGTTGCTTCTGTCAGGGTTTCAGGTCCTGAAATCCTTATCTTTGTCTCCCGGCTGTTCTCAGTGTTATCATTCTTATTGGACTAGAGATGCCTTCTCCCCTTTCTTAATTCCTGCTTTATAGGAGAGGACTTGGGCAAAGGGGTGGATATGAAGTCCAGGTAATAGAGGCCCAGGGCTCCTAACATGTCCCTGACAAAAGGATCAAACTCAAAATCAGCCCAAGGCTGATTTTTATGAAATGGAGATTAGACATGCTTCCACTCTATATCGTGCATATAAAATTAATCAGACTTGAGAACCAAGTTAAAAAGCTCACCCTTATGATTTTGTTCCTCTATAACCCACTTTCAGTACTATAGGTTGAAGGCTGGGTTTTCTAGGGAAGCACCAGCAGATATATATATTTATATTTATAATGGAGTCCTGGTATGGCACCATAGAAGAAGCACTCAACCTCATGGTCAGTTTGTTCCTCAAAGCCAGTGATTCAAACTCACTAGCTGCTCCTTAAAAATGCTATACAAGGTCTCTATGAGTCTGAACTGACTTGACAACACTTAACAATAGCAATATATGTATACAAATATATATAAAGAAGTTTATTATCTTATAATTACAGATCCCCCAGTGAAAGAGATGGCAAGTATATTTCAGTGCTCCTGTAAAGTCACTATTGGTAATTTGGTCTTAAAATAAGATTTTGATGGTGAGAAACTTCTCAGCAGAAGGTTAGAAAATGTAAGAAGAGGGATTGAAAATGGCTCTCATTTAGTATTAAAGGGGTTAACAAAATTTGCAACATGGTTTTAAAGCACAAGACATTTTGCATTACTGTAAGGAACTTTTCGATTTTGACACATTATTTACACAAAAGGAGGACTTGTTAAAACACTACCATACAATAGATTCATACATCTCCGTTTCAATTAGCAGCCTCATTTATTACCCACCAAGATGTGAAACTGCAAGGTGAGGTGAAAGTGTCACTGAGGGTGTCTTCATCACTTCAATATCATTGCCTTAAAAGGCACTGACCAGAAGAAGCAGATGACCTCATTTCAAAATTATTACAGTACAGAGAACTCAGTTTCAACATTATAATTCATTTTCTCATGGAATATTTCAAATTTATTATCAGTTTCCTGACTTGTAATGGCTAATCGTTAAGGATAGCCACTTTAACATAATATGAATACTCATTTCTTCATAGGTAATACAACAGTTCCTGCATTAGCATTATTGACTAAGGTGCATTTAACTTCTTCACTAATACTTAATGGAAGGTTAATGTATAAGTCAGGAGATTAAATGGCTTTTACTTAAAACAAGTATATTGATTAAAATAACTTAGTGAGGTTTTTAAAGCTGATGATATAAAAACAGTCACACGTTTTAATATTTTATTTAATATTAAGAGCAAATCGCAGGGCACTGCAGATCAAGATTAGTGGAAGTTATTGCACTAATTACTCATGGAAGGAATTCTTGCTCCTAGTTAACAAATGGATATTGTCATTTGAAAGGCAACAAATCATCATGGTTATTTCTACTGTTCAAGGAGCTCCTCTGTTTAAGAATTTCCATTGTTTCTTGCAATGTTGTCCATGTATGTCTTACTTGTAGCTTACACCTGGCACCATTAAAAGATAAAGTAACCTTCTCCAAACAGACTGACTATTCAGTGTTGGTGAAACATAGTTCTGTTTCCTTCTTTCTTTTTTTTAAAATCCTATTATTATTTAAATCAGTGTTAAACCTAATACATCAGAATGCTTGTATTGAATTAACTAATGTTACTTTACCATTTCTTTTCTTTGCTCAAAACCCAATATTCCACCAAAACATAGCAAGCCAACAAATTGGCCTTGTAATAGTATGACATGTAATACCCAAGGTCATTCACTTCTTTGATTTTGTTTCCGCCTAGAAATAGTCACCTCTTCTGTTTACGTATCACAAAGTTACACCTGCAAGGTCTTGCTCAATTTTAACTTGATCTTTGCAAGAGGGATTTGATCTTCTCAAGAAAATGTTACCAGCATCCATGTATAGTATAGTAGCAGACTAAAGAAAACACAGCAAATTTGCAGTTTACCCTAGAAGTCAAAGGAGGCTGGTAATAGTAAAATTAGACAACAAATAGTTGCAATGCTAAATATTAATATAAAATAGATGGAATCTGTAATAATTAAAAGGCTTATGTTATTTAGTACATAAAATCAGTTAGGCAATTGTTCAAAGGGCTTTGCATTTATATCACAATACAACATTGTACATAGGTAATGTTACTATCCCTGATTTATGGATGGGAAACACAGACACAGGAGTATGAAGATACCGAGGCTTAGAATTTGCTCAAGATTATGCAGCTAGTAAGTATAGAAGTATTTACAGCCAAATATTTCATTATATGAATAATACATTTTATAGAAATATCGAACTTCAAAAGTATTCCTGCTTAAGATTCATGGCAAACTACACTTCTGATATGATGATAGTTTTTACCTTTTGACTGTTATGAATAAGACTGCTATAGTATATAAATATTGTCATTAAGTTTTTGTATACATTAGACATAATTTTCATTGCTGTTAGATATTTAACTAGGAGTGGGATTACTGGGTCACAGGAGACCTGGCATGGTGCTATAGGATAAACATTGGACTGCAAGGTTGGTTTTTACCATAAGGGTAGCAGTCCAAACTCACCAGCTGTTCCTCGGAAACACTAGTCTCTTATGCTTGCAAATGTTGGACAGTTAATAAGGAAAACCATAGACGAATTGATGCATTTGAGCTATGGTGTTGGAGGAGAATATAAAAATACCATGGCCTGCTAAAAGACAAACAAATTGAATGAGGTAAAGCCATAATCTGTCCTGCGGAGATAGCTGTTGTTTGTTGTTGTTAAGTATCCTCAAGTCAGTTCCGACCCATAAAGACCATGTATAGGGCTTCCAAAGAGTAGCTAATGAGCTTTAACTGCAGAGCTTGTGGTTAAAACTGACTTTGCAGCACTCAGTGCATTAAACCACAGTGCCATATCAGGGAATATAGTAGCTAGTAGCAAAAATATGTTACAAATAATCACAGAACATGCTATTCAAAAGAAAAAGACCCTTGTTGTTGTTGTTGTTGTTAAGTGCCATCAAGTTTGTTCTGACTCATGGTGATACTGTTAGCAATCTGGTGCTTATCCTAGAGTATCACAACAGGACTATGCAAGGAAAAACAACTTATATTAAAAAATAACTGGGGAATTTTGCATTTTTATTTACTAAGTCTGGCAAACTCTTTGGTCAGTTGGTTTCATAGTGTATTTATGGTAAAGCCTTGGTTATTGATATTTTGATCTTTTCCAAATACGTATAGCTCTTGCCATCATCTTTCTATACTAAATGAGTCTCAAAACCACTCATATTACATTTGTTATGCAATGGTTATTTTATGACCTATATATTTAGAAAATAAAGTTAGCTTCATCTAAGTTTTAAAAAACAACAACATTCCATTTAAAATGATGGATGTTAAGACAAATTAAATCACTCATAAAACATTGTTGTTGTTACTGGATGTTGTAGAGTTGAGTTGAATGTGACTCACAGTAAACCTATGGGACAAGGTAGAACTGTGCCACAGTGTTGTCTCAGCTAATTTTTATAGAAGTAGATTACCATGTTTTTCTCTTGTAAAGCTCTTTGGTGAATTTCAACCACCAATCTTAGATTTGAAGCCAAGCATTTTACCTTTATGCCATCAGGGTTTCTTAACTGTAAGTTTCAGAACTGTGGTGGTGGTCAAGTGTCGCATATTCGGTTCTGACTCATAGTGACCCTGTATAGAGTTTCTGAGGCTGTGAATCTTTATAGAAGTCAAAAGCTTCATCTTTCTCCTATGGAGTGGTTTGTAGTTTCAAAGCGGTTTGTAATTTGAGTTTACCATCCAGGCTAGTAACAACTATGCAACCAGAGCTCCTTAGATTTCAGAATAGAAAAAGATTTCTTTATAAATCTTAAGAAAATATTAGAAAAAAAAAAATAGTTCTTGAATGAAACATTTTAACACAAAAATATATGGAAATATACAAATGAGTGACATTTTTCATTATTTGGTATCATAAACTTTAAAATATATTGTACCCTGGAATTTACTAGTCATTATAAAACAACAAAGCAAAGGAAGATGTCCACTTTTATTCTATTAAAAGGTTTTGAAGGTGTAATGAGATATTACTTCACATCCATGAAAATGGATACAATTTAAAAGACTAACAGTACCAAAAGTTGGAATGATATGTGGTGAAGAGGACTTAAAATACTTACTGAAGAGGATAAAAAAAAATAGCCTTTTTGTTATTAGATACTGACTCATTTCAACCCTATGCATAACAAAATGAAACACTGCCCAGACCTGGGCCAACCACACAATTGTTGCCATGCTTGAACTCACTGATGCTGTCACTTTGCTAATCCATCTTGCTGGGGGTCTTCCTCTCCTTCTCTGACTCTCCACCTAACTAAACATGATATCCTTCTCCAGTGACTGGTCGCTCCTGACAATATTTCTAAAGTACAAGAGATGAAGTTTGGTAATCACAGCCTCTAAAGAGCAGTCTGGCTGCACTTCTTCCAACACAGATCTGTTGGTTCTTTTGGCAACCCATGGCACTTTCAATATTCCCCTCCAACACCATAACTCAAAAGCATCAATTCTTCTACGATCCTCCTTATTCACTGTCCAGCTTTTGCATGCATATGAGATTATTGAAAATACCATGGCTTGGGTCAGGCACACCTTTGTCCTCAAGCTGACATCTTTGCTCTTCAACACTTTAAAAAGTTCCTGTGCAGAAGATTTGCCTAATGCAATACATCATTTCCTTTCTTGACTGCTGCTTCGTTTGCTTTCTTGACTGCTGTTTCCACCAGTGTTGATAGTTGATCCAAGAAGAATGAAGTCCTTGACAACTTCAATCTTTTCTCCATTGATAAGAATGTTGTTTATTGGTCCAATGGTGAGGATTTTTGTTTTCTTTACATTGAGTGAAATCCATACCGAAGGCTCTGCTCTTTGATCTTCATCAGTATGTTAAGTCCTCTTCACTTTCAGCAAGCAAGGCTGTATCATATGTATATCGTATGTTGTTAATGAATCTTCCTCCAATCCTGATGCCACAGTTTTCTTCATATATCCCAGTTTATCAGATTATTTGCTCAGCATACAGGTTGAATAAGTATGATGAAAGAATGTAACCTTGTTACACACCTTTCTTAATTTTAAACCATTCAGTGTTCCCATGTTTTGTTCGAACAACTGCCTCTTGGTCCATGTACAGATTCCTCATGAGCACAATTAAGTGTTCAGTAATACTCATACTTTGCAATGTTGTCTGTAGCTTGTCATGATCCACACAATTGAAAGCCTTTGCCTAATCAATAAAGCACAGGTAAGCATATTTCTGGTATTCTCTGCTTTCAACTAAGATCCATCAAACATCAGCAATGATATCCCTGATTCCACATAATGTGAATCTGGCTTGAATCTCTGGAATTTCTCTGTCAATGTATGCTTGCAGCCATTTCTATATTACCTTTAGTAAAACTTTACTTGCATGGGATAGCAAAGATATTAACCAATGATTTCCACATTCCATTGGGTTACCTCTCTTTGGAATGGGCATGATATGGATCTCTTCTAATCAGTTTGCCAGATAGTTGTCTTCCTAGTTTCTTGGCATAGATGAGTGAGTGCCTCCAGTGCCACCTCATTTTCTTGAAAGATTTCAATTTTTATTTCATCAATTCCACCATTATTCTACAGAACTCCTTTAATAAATACCATATGACACAGCAATTCCACTGAAGTTTAATCAAGAAAAATTAAGTTGTATGTCCACACATATACTTGTCCATGAATGTTTATGATTCCTTTATTTATAAAAATTCAGTAAAGCACTAAAAATCCAAATGCACACAAGAATTGCACAACATATTTATTATGTTTATGCAATGAAATACAGCTCAGCAATAAAGAAGAATGAATTGATGATACTCTCAAAACTAGATGAATCTGAAAATATTGTGCTGAATGAAAGAAGACAGGCATAACATAGTACAATTGGTTTGAAATTCTACTTATTTGAAATTCTGAAAAATGAAAATGTTATGTATGATACTATATCTAAGAAAGAGTTGCCTGGGGTGGCTGGAAAAGAGGTGCTGACTACAAAGAAGCAGGAAGGAGTTTTGGGGGTGATGGAATTCTGAGGTGACTGGGAGGTTACATAAGTGTACACATTCCTCACAGTTTTATTGCATGTAAATTACACCTCAACATAAAAAGAGTATTGGAAGAAAATAAATTAGAATGGATTTTAAATATTTCAAACTCTGATTTAATTTACTCACATTCCTAAGCAGCCAGGTTTGGTTTTTAAAAACTCATAAAAAGTTTAAAGGTTCAAGGTATCAAGCATAAAGATGATTACTTCTCTGCTGGACTTTTCTCTGGTCATATCTGTAGGGATTGAATGCAACAACTGAATGGAATGTTTTCTATGATGTGCTCTCCAAGTGTTTTAACACTTTATAATATTTGCCATACCTGTATAAAGATATCTTAAATTTATGTAATATACTTCATGGAATATTTGCCTCTGAATAAAATAAATCTTTCTAGTTTATCGGCACTCTCATTTTGCCACTCTTTCTGCTAGTTGTTTCAGCAGCTCAACATAATTCAATACTGTAAAAATAGGTATTAAAGATGGTGTATTTCTTGAATATACAGTAAGTACAGAAGTGTTTGCACTCAACTAATATTAAAATACTGCATATTCATGAGTTTATGTTCATGAGTAGTGCTTTTTAGGTAAAAGCTCTAACATCTAGAAGTTTGTAATTTCAAATAAATAACAAATATTCAGAATGACATATATTAATGTGCAGACATAAAATTTAAAATGAACCAGACAAAGCACAGTTTAACAGAGTCATTCTGGATTTAATTCCTAGTGACGTAGTGTTCAAGTTCACAGGCTGCTAAATGAAAAATGACAAGGGTATCTACTCTGGTAAAGATTGCTGTTGTTTGACGTTGTTAGGTGCCATCAAGTGGGTACCAACTCATAGTGACCCTATGCACAACAGATAGAAACAATGTCTGGTCCTGGGCCAACCACACAATTGTTGCTATGCCTGAGCCCATCGCTGTCTCTACTGTGCCAATCCATCTCACCAATGGTCTTCATCTTTATTCCAACCCTGCACTTAGCCAAACATAATATCCTTATTCAGTGACTGGTCCTTCCTGATAATATATCTGAAGTATGAGAGATGAAGTCTGGCCATGCTGGCTTCAAAGAAGCACTCTGGCTGTATTTCCAACATAGATCTGTTTGTTCTTATGGCAGTCCATGGTATTTTCAATATTCTCCTTCGACACCATAATTCAAATGCATCAATTCTTCTATGATCTTCTTTATTCACTTTATTCTTTGACATGCATTTGAGGTTTGACATGCATCTTCAAACTGTCATCTGTGCTCTTCAACACTTTAAAGGGATCTTGTGTAGCAGATTTGCCTAATGAGATACATCATTTGATTTCTTACCTATTACTTACGTAAGTATCATTGGCTCTTGTTCATATGGTACCTCTTGAAATGGTTGAACATTAACCATTTTCTTTTGGTACAATGACTCTGTGTATTCCTTCCATCTTTTCTTGATACCTTTTGCCCAGAAAAGCTTTCAATAACGAAAGTCGAGGCTTGAATTTTT
>NW_006408600.1:5840577-5842895 GCF_000296735.1 Chrysochloris asiatica | reverse complement strand
GTAGAAGAATTGATGCCTTTGAGTTGTGGTGTTGGAGGAGAATACTGAAAGTGCCATGGACTGCCAAAAGAACCAATAGATTTGTACTGGAAGAAGTGCAACCAGAGTGCTCCTTGGAGGCCAAGATGGCTAGGCTTCGTCTCTCCTACTTTGGAAACATTGTCCGGAGAGAACAGTCGCTGGAGAAGGATGTCATGCTGGGTAAGGAGGACGGTCAGAGAAAAAGAGGAAAACCCCCAACGAGATGGATTGGCCAGGTGACATCATTGATGGCGTCAAGTGTGGCGGCGGTAGTGAGGTTGGCCCAGGATCGAACATTATTTCATTCTGCTGTGCATGGGGTCGCTGTGAGTCAGTTCCGACTCGTTGGTACCTGACAACAACAACAACACTTATGTAAGTGTTGATGGTTAGTCTGAGCAAAATGCAGTCTTTGACAACTTCAATCTTCCATTTATATGGATATTGTTTATTGGTCTGGTGGTGAGGATTTTTGTTTTCTTTACATTGTGGTGCAACCCATACCAAAGGCTGTGGTCTTTGATCTCCATCAGTAAATATTTCAAATACTTTTCCCTTTCAGAAACCAAGGTTGTATCATGTGCATATCACTGGTTGTTAATGAGACTTCATCCAATCCTGATGCCACATTTTTCTTCATATAATACAGTTTCTTAGATTATTTGCTCAGCATACAGATTGAATGTTGTTGTTAGGGGCCATCAAGTCGGTACCAACTCATAGTGACCATATGCACAACTGAATGATGTGCAAGATGTATTGTATGAAGAAAAATATGGCATCAGGATTGAATGAAGACTCATTAGCAACCTGTGATATGCACATGATAAAACCTTGCTTGCTGAAAGGGAAGTGGATTTGAAATATTTACTGATGAAGATTCAACACCTACAGTGTTCTGTATGGTTGCACATCAATGTACAGAAGACAAAAAAATCCTCACCACTGGGCCAACAAACAACATACATATAAATGGAAAAAAGATTGATGTTTTCTAAGACTTCATTTTGCTTAGATCAACTGTCAACACTCATGGAAACAGCAGTCAAGAAATCAAATGATGTATTGCAGTAGGTGAATAAGGAAGACCATATAAAAATCCATCTTTATCCACCAATAATTTGTCAGTTTGTCCCAATGTGATGGCTTGTGAGTTGATGTGATTCTGGAAGCAATGCCACTGGGATTTCAAAAACCAGCATGGTCACCCATGGTGGACAGGTTTCAGATGAGCTTCCAGATGAAGACAGACTAGGAAGAAGAAGGGATGAACTACTTCCGAATATTTAGTCACTGAAAACCTTATGAAGAGTGGAGAAACACTGTCAGATATAGTGCCAGAAAATGAGTCCCTCAGGTTGGAAGGCACTCAAAGTGCGACTGGGGAAGAGCTGCCTCCTCAAAGTATAGTTGACCATGATGATGTGAATGGAGTAAAGCCCATGGGAGAAAAGCCCGCAGGACGATCATTTGCTAATGGGGTAAAACTCAAAATGAAGAGAAATAGCTGTAATAATCCATTAATAATCAGAACATGGACTGTACAAAGTATGAAATTAGGAAGATTAGAACTTGAAAAAATGAAATGGAACGCATAAACATCAATATCTTAGGTATTAGTGAGATGAAATGGAATGGTATTGGCCATTTTGAATTTGACAATCATATGGTTTACCATCCTGGGAACGACAAATTGAAGAGGAATGGTGTTGCTTTCAATGACAAAAAGAACATATCTAGATATCTAGATCAGTCATGAGGAACAACGCTGTCTGTGATAGGATAATATCCATGCACCTACAGGGAAGATCAGTTATTAACACTATTATTCAAATTTATGCACTAACCACTAGAGCCATTGAGGATGAAATAGAAGAATTCAACCAACTCTTCAATCTTAAATTAATCAAATATGCAATCAAGATGCATTGATCATTACTGGTGATTGCAATGCAAAGGTTGGGAGCAAAGAGGATCAGTAATTGGAAAATATGTCTTTGGTGATAGAAATGATGCTGGACATTGCATGATCATGATAGAATTCTGCAAAATCATTGATTCGTTAATTTCAAATACCTTCTTTAGACAACATAAGATACTATATATGCATGGAATATGCCAGGTGGAATATATAAAAATCAAATTGATTACATCTGAAGAAAGAAATGATGCAAAAGCCCCATATCATCAGTCAAAAAAAGGCCAGGGGCAAATGGTGGAACAGAACATCAATTGCTTATATGCAAATTCAAATTGAAGCTGAAGAAAATGAAAACAAGTCCACGAGAGCCAAAATA
>NW_006408600.1:5831986-5840031 GCF_000296735.1 Chrysochloris asiatica | reverse complement strand
AGATTATTGAAATATCATGGCTTGAGTCAGGGGCACCTTAGTCCTCAAAGGCACATCTTTGCTCTTCAACACTTAAAAAGGTCTTGTGCAGCAGATTATCCTAATGAAATACGTTGTTTGATTTCTTGACTGCTGCTTCTGTGAGTATTGATAGTTGATCCAAGATGAATGAAGTCCTTGACAACTTCAATCTTTTTTCAGTTGATAAGAATGTTGTTTAATAGAGAGAAGGAAATGGTCAAAATGGATGTCAGAAGAGACACTGAAACCTACTTTCCAGCGTAGAGATGCTAAAGCAAACGGAAGAAATGAGGAGGTACAAGAGTTGAACAAAAAATTTCAAAGATCAGCTTAAGAAGATAAAGTCTAAGATTACAACAAACTATGCAAAGTTCTGGAGTCACAAAACCAAAAAGAAAGAACATGCTCAGGGTTTCTCAAGCTGGGGGATCTGAAGAAAAAATTCAAGCCTTGATTTCGATATTGAAAGATTCTCTGTGCAAATTATTGAATGATGCAGATAGCATCAAAAGAAGGTAGAAGGAATATACAAAGTCACTTTACCAAAAGGAAATGGTTAATGTTAAATTGTTTCAAGAGGTAGCATATGATCAGGAGCCAATGATACTGAAGGAAGAAGACCAAGGTGCATTGAAGGAATTAGTAAAGAACTAGGCTCCAGGAATTAAAGGAATAAAAATGGAAATCTCAAGAAAGTGAGATGACACAGGAGGACTCACTCATCTCTGCCAAGAAAATTGGAAGACAACTATCTGGCTGATTGATTGGAAGAGATCCATATTTATGCCCCTTCCAAAGAGAGGTGACCCAAAGGAATGAGGAAATAATTGGACAATTTATTTGATATCCTATGCAAGTAAAGTTTTACTAAATGTAATGCAGAAACAGCTGCAACCATGCATTGACAGAGAATTTCCAGAGGTTCAAGCTGGATTCAGAAGAGGCCGTGGAATGAGGAATATCATTGCTGATGTGTGATGAATCTTGGCTGAAAGCAGAGGATATCAGAAAGATGTTTACCTGTGCTTTATTGACTATGCAAAGTCTTTCCATTCTGTGGATTATGATAAACTATGGAAAACATTGCAAAGTATGAGTATTCCTGAACCCTTAATTGTACTTCTGAGAAATCTGTACCTAGACCAAGAGGCAGTTGTTCAAACAGAACATGGGAACACTGAATTGTTTAATATTAAGAAAGGTGTGCGACAAGATTGTATTCTTTCACCATACTTAGTCAAACTGTATGCTGAGCAAATAATCTGAGAACCTGGGTTATATGAAGAAAAATGTGGCATCAGGATTGGAGGAAGGCCCATTAACAACCTGTGATATGCTTGCTTAAAGTGAAGAGGACATAAAATATTTACTGATGAAGATCAAAGACCACAGCCTTCACTATGGATTGCATCTCAATGTGAAGAAAACAAAAATCCTTACCACTGCATCAATAAACAACATTCTTACCAACAGAGAAATGATTGAAGTTGTCAATGACTTCATTCTTCTTGGATCAACTATCAACACTCATGGAAGCATCAGTCAAGAAATCAATGCATTGCATTCAGAAAATGTGCAGCACAAGACCTTTCTAAAGTTTTGAAGAGCAAAGATGTCAGCTTGAACACTAAGGTGTGCCTTACCCAAACCATGGTATTTTCAATAATTCATATGCATTCGAAAGCTGGACAGGGAATAAGGAAGAATGTAGAAGAATTGATGCTTTTGAGTTACGGTGTTGGAGGAGAATGTTGAAAGTGCCATGGGCTGCCAAAAGAACCAACAGAACTATGTTGGAAGAAGTGCAGGTAGAGTGCTCCTTAGAGGCCAGGATGGCCAAACTTTGTTTCTCATACTTCAGACATAATGTCTGGAGGGACCAATCACTGGAGAAGGATATCATGTTTGGCTAGGTGGAGGGTCAGAGAAAAAGAGGAAGATCCCTAGCTAGATGGATTGGCAAAATGGCAGTGGGCTCAATAGTGGCAACAATTGTGAGGTTGGCCCAGGTTCAGGCAGTGTTTCGTTCTGCTGTGCATAAGTTAGCTATGAGTCAGCTAACAACAACAACAATCCATCATCTTGGATTATTTGCTCAGCATATAGATGGAATGTTGTTGTTGTTAAGTGCTGTCGAGTCGGTGGCCAAATCCTCCATTCTGCTGGAGGTCAAGCCCTGGGATGATGAGATGAACATGGCACAACTCGAGGCCTGCGTGGGTGGTCCAGCTGGCCGTCCTAACCTGGGGAGCCTCCAAGCTGGTGCTGGTGGGTTATGGCATCTGCAAGTCACAAATCCATTGTGTGGTGGAAGATGACAAGGTGGGCACCGACCTGTTGGGGGAGGAGATCACTAAGTTTGAGGAGCACGTGCAAAACGTGGACATTGCCACTTTCAACAAGATCTGAGCCGTGTGTGTGTGTGTGTGTGTGTGTGTGTGTGTGTCCGAGCCTGCCACCATTAAAGACAGTCCAGAACCCTGAAAAAATTATTATTTTTTAATTCAATTTCAATCTGAATTTTCATATGAGCAATTGTTCATCTGTTCTAAAGTCGGCCTTTGGCCTTGGTTTGGATGATGAATGGAGCTTTTCCATCATCTCTTTCCACAGAGTAGTCAATTTGATTTATGTGTATTCCATCTGGTGAGGTTCATGTGTATAGTCATCTTTTATGTTGCTTAAGAAAGGTATTTGCAAATGAATAAGTCTTTGGTTTTGCAAAATTCTATCATGTGTTCTCCAGCATCATGTCTATCACCAAGGCCATATTTTTCAACCACTGATCCTCCTCTTTGTTTTCAACCTTTGCATTCCAATCACCAGCAATTATCAATATATCTTGATTGCATGTTTGATCAATTCCTGATCAAAGAAGTTGGTAAAATTCTTCCATTTCATCATCACTATCTTTAGTGGTTGGTGTAAATTTGAATAATAGTGGTGTGAACTGTTCTTCCTTGTACGCATATGGTTATTATCCTACTGCAGACAGCATAGTACTTCATGACAGATCTTGTTGTGTTCTTTTTGATGATGAATGCGATGTTATTCTTCTTCAATTCGTCATTGCTGGCATAGAAAACCATGTGATTTTCCGATTCAAAATGGCCAATGCCAGTCCATTTCAGCTCACTAATGCCGAGGACATTATTGTTTATGCATCCCATTTCAGTTTGACAGCTGAAACTTTAACAAGTAGTTCTATTCTGTCCTATAGGATCACTATGAGTTGGAATTGACTCAATGGAAGTAGGTGGTACCGGTAGGTGTTCCTGGTCATACAGTGTAGGAAACTGAAGTGTTCTAAATAGCTTTTGGCTAAAACTAAGCCAAACCCAAACTTTTATAAATTAGTTTGATTTATTTAATTTTGTTTATATTACAATCACTATTCATGGAACACTTAAGTGCCATGCATAATTAGAAACATGTAACTTTGTGTCTTTGTTTAATTCTCTTGCCAAATCCTATGAGGGACTATAGTTGTTGTTGTTATTAAATGCCTTAGAGTTTGTTCCAGCTCATAGAGACCTTATGCACAAAAAATGAAACACTGCCCCGTCCTGCACCATCCACACAATTATCGATATGTTTAAGCACATTATTGCTGCAACTGTGCCAATCAATCTTACTGGGAATTTTCCTCTTCTTCACTGACCCTGATCCCTCTAGTCAACATATCCAACGAATGAGAGACAAAGTGATGCCATCCTCACTTCTAAGGAGCATTCTGGCTCTACTTCATTCAAGAAAGATTTGTCTGTACTTCTGAAAGTCTATTATACTTTAAATATTCTTCTTTAATGCCATAATTCAAATTCTTTGATTTTTCTATGGTCATCGTTAATAATTGTCCAAATTTCACATGCACATGATGTGATTGAAAATACCCTGGCTTGTGTCAAGTACACTTTATTATTCGAAGTCACAGCTTTGCTCTTGAACACTTTAAAGGGATACAGTGGATTAGATTTGTCTAAAGTAACATGTCTTTTGATTTCTGGACTTCTGCTTCCCAGACTGATGATTGTGATCCAAGCAAAATGAAGTCTATGAAAAGTTCAATCTTTTCTCCATTTATCATTTGTTGTATTATTTGTTGGTCCAGTTGTGAGGATTTTTGTGTTCTTTACATAGAGATGTAATTCAATCTGAAGGCTGTAGACTTGATTTTCATCAGTAAGTATTCAAAAATCATCTTTGCTTCAAGTAAGCAAGGTTGTTTCATCTGCATATCACAGATTATTAATGAGTCTTCCTCTAATCCTAATCTACCAGTCATCTTTCTGTTATTTTTCAGTTTGTCATACTGTGGTGGTGTATGTGTTGTGTCACTAGGATTTTAAAAACCAGCAGGGTCACCCATGGTGGACAGGTTTCAGCTGAGCTTCCAGACTAAGACAGACTAGGAAGAAGAAGAGATAGATTACTTCCGAATAGTTAGTGGCTGAAAACCTTATGAATAGCAGTGGAACACTGTCAGAGTGTTGAATATTGAATATTGAAACATGATGAAGAGCACCAGGATATTATCAGATATGTTGCCAGAAGATGAGCCCCTCAATATGAAAGTCACACAAAATACGACTGGGAAAGAGTGGCCTGCTCAAAGTAGAGTTGACCATGATGGTACAAATGGAATAAAATTTTGGGGACCTTCATTAACTGAGGAAACAAAATTCAAAATGAGAAGAAACAGCTACAAATACCCCTTAATAATCAGAATAAGGAATGTACATAGTATAACTTTAGGGAAATTAGAAGATGTCGAAAATGAAATGAAATGCATTGACATTGATATCCAAGGCACTCGTGAGCTGAAATACTTTGGTGTTTTGAACCTGACAATCTCATGGTTTACTATGTCAGGAATGACAAATTGAAAAGGATTGGGGTCCCATTCATCATTAAAAATAATAAGAAAGACTGTAAAATAATTGATGCTTGAGTTGTAGTGTTGGAAGAGAATATTATAAGTTCCATGGGCTGCCAGAAGATCGAATTAATATGTTTTGAAAGAAGTAGAGCCAGAATGCTTCATAGAAGTTAGGCTGGCCAGATTTGTCTCTCATACTTATCCTGATATACATATTGTCAAGAGGAGCAAGTCCCTGGAGAAGGATATCATGCTGTAGATTGGAATGTCAGCAAAAAAGACAATAATCACAGCAAGATGAATTGACACAGTGGCATCATCAATGGGCTCAAGTGTAGCAATGATTGTGAGATTGACGCAGGACCAGGTAGTATTCAATTCTGTTGTGTACAAGATCGCTATTAGTTTCTTGGCTTTAATATTTAAATCACCATGGTAATATTTCTGAAGTAAAAGAGATGAAGTTTTGCCATCCTGGCTTTTAATGAGCATTCTAGCTGCACTTATTCCAACACAGATTTACTTGTTCTATCTGTTCTCCATGATACTTTTAATACTCTTCTCCAACACCGTAACTCAAATGCATCATTTTTTCTAAGATCTTCCTTATTCATTGTCCAATTTTCACATACATATGAGGATACTGAAAATACTATGGCATAGATCAGGCCCACCTTAGACTTCTAATTGAAATCTTTGCTCTTGGACACTTTGCACAGCTGATTTGCCTAATGCAATATATCACATTTGATCTATTGACTGCTGCTTCCATGCATTTTGGTGGTTGATGTGAACAAAAATAAGTCTTTGACAGCTTCAAACTTTTCTCTATTTATTTTGATGTTATTTATTGATGCAGTACTTAGGATTTTTGTTTTCTTTACACTGAGGTACAGCTCATACTGAAGTCCTCAGTAAACATTTTAAGTCTTCTCTGCTTTCAGCAAGTAAGATTGTGTCATCTGTATATCACAGGTTGTTACTAAGTCTATTTTATCCTGATACCACGTTCTTCTTCATATAATCCAGCTTCTCAAAGTATTTTCTCAGCATACAGATTAAACAAGTATGGTGAAAGAATACAACCCAGGCACACACCTTATCTAATTTTAAGCCATTCAGTGTTCCCTTGTTCTGTTCAAATAACTGCATCTCAGTCTATGTACAAGTTCCTCATGAGCACATTTAAGGGTTTCAGAATATTTGTCTTCCACAATGTTGTCCATAGCTTGTCATGATCTACACAATTGAATGCCTTTGCATATTCTGGTATTCTCTACTTTCAGCCAAGATCCATCTTATGCCAGCAATGCAAGCAAATTCCTTGATCCACATCCTCCTCTGAACCCAACTTGAACCTTTGGCAGTTTTCCATCAATGTACTATTGCAGCAGTTTTAAATTACCTTTAACAAAATTTACTTGCATATAATATTGTCTGAAACTTTTTGCATTCTGCTAGGTCACCTCTTTTTGGAATGGGTACAAGTATGAATTTTGTCAAATCAGTTGGCCAAGTATATCTCATCCAAATTTCTTGTTATCGATGGGTGAGTGCTTCCAGTGCTGTATCCGTTTTTTGAAAGATTTCAATTTGTATTGCATCAATTCCTAGAGCCTTGTTCTTTCCCACTGCCTCTGTAAACCTTAGGCTCACTCCTTCAGCTTTATTTATTCTGATCATATTCTACTTCTTGAAATAATTGACGATTTCTTTTTGGTACAGTGATTCTGTATAATCTTTTCATCTTCTTTTGATGTATTCTTCATCATTCAATATTTTGTCCATTGTTGTTGTTTGTTAAGTGTCATCAAGTCAGCTTCGACCCATAGTGACCCTGTATAGTCTTTCTGAGGAATAGCTGATAAGCTTGAACCACCGACCTTGCATTTCAAACCAACATTGCAGTCCATTAACCAACAGTGCCACACCAGGACTCCTAAACAAAACTGGATGATGTCAAGTCAGTACTGACTCATCAGAATCCCATAGATTTCAGCATAGAACTGTGCATCGTAAAGTTTTCAATAGTGGTGATCTTTCTGAAGTAGATCACCATACCTTTATTGTAAGGTGAATATAGAAGCTGATTTGCATCATCCAAAATAAGGAGCCCATATTTTTTTTTTGCACACAAATTATATGTGTAGTCTCAGCCATTATCTTGTCCCACATGAATTAAGGAAATACCATATTGGTTCATGTCTCTATTATTGGAATTTTTTGTCCTAAAGCCATCCTATATACAGTCATCAAACTGATTTTACTAGATACTAATTGTATTTTGTAGCATTGTGGCTCTGCAGAATAAGTGCTGGACTGTGAACCACAATGCAAGTTGTTTGCGCCCATCAGGAGTTAAACTTAAAACATAATTTTGGGTGGGCAAAATTCATTTCATAACAGAGCTTTGCGAGAAAGATAAGGATTTTGATCTTGTAAAGATTAACAACCCCAGAAACCTTATACAGGGTCACTATGAATTAGAATCGATTTGATGGCACTTAACAACACAGTAACAATTGGATCATCCAGACCTGCATTCTCTAGTTCATTCTCTGAGCTTGTCTGCCTGGCACAGGCTTCCTTTGAGAACCTGGCTGTTTTCTACAGGATATATTGTAATTTCTAACATCAACTCTCTGGTTAAGCTCATCAACAGGCTGGTTAAGCTCACTTCCTACTTAGCAAGTCCTTACTCCACATTATAGCTCATGCTTCTGTTAGATCTAAAAAGACTATCTTCCTTATTATCTGAATATCAAGAATAATCTTCAGCAAGCCAGCCACATTTCTTGCTTCTGTACAAAATCTACTTATTCTTCTCCCCATTTATCCTACCTCATATCATCTATACTCATAAATTACAATAATTATCACAAGTCAAAATATAAACATACATAAGAATGAATTCAGATCTGCTAAATACAAAATGCAGAGAAAGTTCTCAAACAATTTTTAAAAAGCACAGGAATGATACTGAATCAGAGGGTTTAAACCCTGTATTGTAGTATTTATTGTTTGCAGTAAATTGGTTTGTGCTCTTGGCAAACTTGGTATAACGTAATAAATAAATGCTAGGTCCTGAGCTATCTTCATAATGTTAGCATGTTTGCCTCAATTGTTGCAATTTCTCTCATTGAAG
>NW_006408600.1:5821351-5830443 GCF_000296735.1 Chrysochloris asiatica | reverse complement strand
AGTATTCTTCATTTTCAGCAAGCAAGGTTGTATCATCTATCTGCATATCACATATTGTTAATGAGTCTTCCAATCCTGATGCCATGTTTTTCTTCATATATCCCAGTTTATCAGATTATTTGTTCAGCATACAGGTTGAATAAGTATGGTGAAAGAATTCAACCCTTTTGCACACCTTGCTTAATTTTAAACCTTCAGTGTTCCCATGTTCTGTTTGAACAACTGTGTCTTGGTCCATGTACAGATTCCTCGAGCACAAATAAGTGTTCTAGAATACTCATATTTTGCAATGTTGTCCATAGCTTGTCATGATACACATAATTGAAAGCCTTTGTGTAGTCAATAAAATACAGTAAACATCTTTCTGGTATTCTTTGCTTCCAGCCAAGATCCATCCAACATCAGCAATGATACCCCTCATTCCATGGCCTCTTCTGAATCCAGCCAGAACCTCTGGAAGTTCTCTGACAACGTATGCTTGCAGCCAGTGCTGTATTATGTTTAATAAAACTTCACTTACATCGGATATCAAAGATATTGTCTGATGATTTCTGCATTCTGTTGGTTCACCTCTCTTTGGAATGGCACAAATATGGATCTCTTCCAATCAGTCGACCAGGTAGTTGTCTTCTAAATTTCTTGGCAGAGATGAGTGAGTGCTTCCAGTGCCATCTCACTTTTTTGAAATATTTCAATTTTTATTCCGTCAATTCCTGGTGCCCTGTTTGTTTCCAATTCCTTCGATGTACTTTGGCCTTCTTCCTTCAGTATCATTGGCTCTTGATCATATGCTATCTCTGAAGCGGTTGAACATCAACCATTTCCCTTTGGTACAATGACTCTGTGTATGCCTTTCAACTTTTTTTTTTTAATGCTTTCTGCATCATTCAATAATTTTCCCAGAGAAAACTTCAATAATGAAAGTCAAGGTTTGAATTTTTCCTTCAGTTCATCCAGCTTGAGAAATGCTGAGCGTCTTCTTCCCTTTTGGTTTTACTTATTCCAGATCTTTGCACATATTGATGTAATATTTGCCTTAATCTTCTTGAGTTGACCTTTGAAATTTTCTGTTTAGCTCTTGTACCTCCTCATTTCTTCCATTTGCTTTAGCAGCTCTACACTGGAGAGCAAGTTTCAGAGTCTCTTCTGACATCTATTTTGATCTTTTCTTTCTTGTCTCTTAATGACTTTTTGCTTTCTTCCTGTACGATGTTCTTGATGTTATCCCACAACTCTTCTGGTCTTTGGTCTTTAGTGTTTAATGTATCAAATCTTCTCTTCAGATGATCATATTTTGGCTCTCGTGGCTTTTTTTTTTTTTCATTTTCTTCAGGTTCAGTTTGAATTTTCATATGAGCATATGATTAGCTTTGCCTAATACCATGTGCCATTTAATTTAATGCTTCCATGATATTTATCATTGATCCAAGCAATATGAAGTCTTTTAACAACTTCAATATTCTCTTGACTAATATGGACATTGTTTATTGTTCCAGTTGTGATGATTTTTGTTTCTTTACATTGAGGTGCAACCCATACCAGAGGCTGTGGTGTTTGATCTTCATCAGTAAGTGTTTTAAGTCTTCTTCACTTTCAGAAATCAAGGTTGTATCATCTGCATATCACAGGCTATTAATGAGTCTTCCTCTAATCCTGATGCCATGTTTTTCCTCATATAACCCACCTCTCAGGAATAGTTGTTCAGCATACAGACTAAGAATGATGAAACACTACAACCCTGGCACACACCTCTGCTAATTTTAAACCATTCGGTGTTCCTTGTTCTGTTTGAACAACTGCCTCTTGGTCCATGTACAGTTTCCTCCTGTGTACAGTTACGTGTTCTGGAATACTCATACTTCTCAATGTTGTCCATAGCTTGTCATGCTCCACACAGTCGAAAGCCTTTGCATAGTTAATAAAACACAGGTAAACATCTTTCTGGTATTCTCTCCTTTCAGCCAAGATCCATTTGATGCTAGTACTAATATTCGTCACACCATGTACTCATCTGAACCCGGTTTGAACCTTTGGCAGTTCTCTGTCAGTGTACATTTGTAGCTATTTTTGGATTATCTCTCTGGTAGCATAGTGGTTACGAATAGGGCTGCAAACCACAAGGTCAGCAGTTCGAAACTACCAGCTGCTCCGCAGAAGAAAGATGAGGCTTTCTGCTCCCATAAAGATTTACAGCCTTGGAAACCCTGTATAGGGTCGCTATGGATCGGAACCGACTCAACGGCACTTAACAACAACAACAACATAGCATAATTTTACTTTCATGACACATTATTGATAGTGTCTGATGACTTCTGCATTCAATTGAGTCACCTGTCTTTGGAATGATCTCAAATATAAATACCTTTTAGTCAGTTGGCCAGGTAGTTGTCTTCCAAATTTCTTGGCATAGATGAATGAGTGCCTCCAGCATGTCATCAGTTTGTTGAAGCATTTCTAGTTTTCCAAGTCAAGTCTGTTTCTAGCAATTGGTCCTTTTTGATGTTGTTGTTGTTATATGCCTTGGAGTCGTTTCTGACCCCGTACAGGGTTTTTGAGGCTGCAAATCTTTACGGGAGCAGAAAGTCTCAGCTGTCTCCCGTGGAACAGATGGTAGTTTCGAACTGCTGACCTTGCGGTTCGCAGCCCAATTCGTAACCACTACATTACCAGAACTCCTTGGTCTTTTCTGATAACATATCCAAAATAAAGGAGTTTGTTTCTTGCCATTCTAATTTCTAAGGAATATTCTGGTTGTATTTCTTCTAGGACTGAAGTTTCCATTCTTTTGGCAGTCCATAGTGTATTCAATGTTCTTCGCCAATACCACAGTTGAAACGCATCAGTTCTTCTTTCTTAATTTTTCATTGGTCAAGTTACACATGCATATGAACTTTGAAAAGACCATGACTTAGGTCAAATTCACCTTAGTTATCAAAGTGACATTGTAGCAACCAATCCTACTGGCATTTACTGTGTGCTTTATGGATGTTAACCTTGTATATCTGTGTGAATTATGTTTAAGGAGAAAATGTATTATTTACTCAACCCCTATAATTCCCAACACAGTAGTAAACTCACAAATACTAATATGATAATATTGTTTAAATGTTGTCTTAAGATTACTTTTCAGGTCTAATATTTTCTATAAAATCTCAGAGAAAATTCACTTAAAATTAGGTTTAATAGACCATCTAAATTGTAATACAATTTTCTTGAGAAATACCTTTGGAGTTTAAACATCAATAAATAAATATTATATGTATTAAATTTCCATTGAAATTATATATGTGGACTAGTGTTTGTCAAACAATCTTTCAGATGTTGCCAACACTCAGATGTCTGAAAACTAGTTTGGATGCTTTGGCAAAATCTAAGCACCACAGAATAATCCAACTTTTAGTTATAGGGTCCCTAATCATACATGTGGTCTCAAACGGCAGTCAGTACACTAATTTCAATAAACCTGTCTAGGTAGCCACCAAAGACCCCATAAAGTTTCTTTCCTTTTTTTTTTTTTTTTAAGTCTTGTTTTTAGAGATTAAGTGTATAAGGAATATAGGGATCAGAATGTTTTGAAATTGAGATATTATAACAGATATAAGCCGTAACATAATTTACTGTTTGAAAGTATCATATTACTGTATATGGCCAACACCTCTTTCTAGAAGAATTGAAGATGAAATAATGTAACTACATCAAGCAGAGTATTAATCTAAAGTTTCTGCTCTGGAACCAACAACAGGTGGCCCTGCCATAAGGTGTACATATGGCTGAGAAATGGTGCCATTATGAATGTTGCTCACAGAAATGCATCCTGTAACCCCCAGGGAAATAGAGACTCTTTGGCCTTGTGATCACATTTGTGAATCCTTCTCTAAGCAGCAGATGTAAAGGTGTATAACAAAATCTTAACATTGGAATGGGATTTTACTATTTTATTTAATTCCTTTGTTCAATAAAGAATTTAATCTATAATATTATTCTCAGATTGATTACTTAAAATTATCCAGTGAAAATAAACCTTAATTCTTGTATGTTGAACATTCAAGCAATGTTATTAATATCACATGCAAGTAAAATTTTTCTTAAGATAATTCAAAAGTGGTTGCAATAATATACACACACACAAAGAACTGCCAGAAATTCCAGCTGGATTCAGAAGATGACAAGGAACTAGGAATATCATTCTGACATCAAATGTATTTTAGATGATAGTAGAGCATAGCAGAATATGTTTACTTGGACTTAGTGAGTATAAAAATGCTTTTGACTTTGCATATAATGCAATATATACATATACACATATATTGTTGTGTGCTGTGAAGTCTGTTCTGATTCATAGTGACCCTGTGTAGAGTTTCAGAGAGTGACTTGACCTATGAATATAAATCATCCTTGTCTTGCACTGCAGGATAATGCACTGGACCTCAAAGTCCGTTTGAAATGTAAGGTTGGGGGTTCTATCTCACTATCCATTCCTCAGAAACCCTACACAGGGTCACTATGGGTTAGAACAGACTGGATGGCATTTAAAAACAACAGTGCATTAATCCATATGTGTGCATATACATAGAAAGTAAAAAACATTGTTAATGTATCATAGAAATCTTTATTAAACAAAACTACCAAAATGTGAAGTTAAAATGTCTCAACATTTCCTTGTTCTATGTTCATTCTCTTTTGAAGGCAGTGTTTCCATGTGTCAAATGCTTCTCCCATAAATTCTGCACTCATTGAAAAACCTTACCCCATCCACCTGAAGCCCTTATCTTGCACCTTCAGATTTCTTTTTGCTTTTAAATTCAAAGAACATTTTAAAGAAAAACAATTTGAATACCTAAGAATGCCAAAACGGCCATTTTGATATTAGGACAGCCCTTAATACTCTCAGAGAAAGAGCAGATGCATTGTCATAATGGAAAATAAACTTCTTGGTGCAGCTTCCCTGGCCCTTTTCTCACCAGTTTTCAATTTTGTAAAATTTCTTCATAAAAAGTTCCCATGATCATTCGTCTTATGTCCTTAGAGAAATTATATCAATAATTTGTAACACCAAGCCAAAAATAAATAGTCATCATAGCTTATTAAATGACTTCTCTGCCTTGGATTTAACTGGCTAACACTATCTGTTCTATTACCACTGTTTTAACGGGGTCTTTTTTAAAACTTTTGTTTATTTTTAGAAGGTAGCTGTGGTACACTGAATTTACTTAGTATGTCTCTTCTAGTCATGGTCTTTGTAATTCCAACCAAATGATCGGGTGTAGGGTGTTGTTGTTGTTGTTAGATGCCATATAGTGAGTATTCTATGAGACTCACGGCAACTCTATGCACAGCAGAACGAAACACTCCCTGATCCTTGGCCAACCTCACAACTGTTGCTACATTTGTGCCTCTTGAGGCTGCCACTGTACCAATCCTTTTTATTGGGGTCTTCCTCTTTTTCTTCCACTCTCCACTTTACCAAACATGATATCCTTCTCCAGTGACTGGTCCCTCCTGACAATATGTTTGAAGTATGACAGATGAAGTCCAGCCATCCTGACTTCTAGGAGACACTCTGGCTGTACTTCTAACACAGATCGATTTATTCTTTTGGAACTCCATGATACTTTCAATATTCTCCTCCAACATCATAACTCAAATGTATCAATACTTCTAGGGTCTTCCTTATTCACTATCCAATTTTCACATGCATATGAGGTTATTAACAATATCATGGCTTCAGTCAGGCACACCATAGTTCTCAAACTGATATCTTTGCCTTTGAACACTTTAAAGAGGTCTTGTGCAGTAGATTTGCCCAATCCAATATGTCATTTGATTTCTTTACTGCTGCTTCCATGAGTGTTGATGGTTGATAAAAGCAAATTGAAGTAATTCACACCTTCAATCTTTTCTCCATTTATATGGATGTTATTTATTGGTCCAGTGGTGAGGACTTTTATTTTCTTTACAATGAGGTGCAACCCATACCAAAGGCTGTGGTCTTTGATTTTCATCAATAAGTATTTTAAATCCTCTTGGCTTCATCAAGCAAGATTGTATTATTTCTATATCACAGGTTGTTAATGAGCCTTCCTCCAATCTTTTTTTTTTTTTTTTTTGTGGAGGGGAGAGGGGCACATAGGCACTTAACCAACTTTTTGTTTTTTCTCTTTTTTAGCGTGAATCAAGTGATGGTTTACATGGGAGAACATCAGCTTTACATTCATTCTATCGTATTTCATTTCATTGCAATGATTACAATCACATCCATGCATCATCATTCAACAACATTTGCTTCCAATCCCTTTGTTTATTGTTTTTTGGATATATACTGAAGCACTCAGGAATATATAACCATTCAAACACCCAGAGAGTATACCCTGCACTTCTGCCTCATGGCTGCCAGCACACAGCCCCTTTCCATAATTGAGTCTAGAGTCCCCTTCAGCTCTGTCTCTCCACGTTATCATCTCTGCTTCCATCTCTGGTGTCCACGCTTCTCTGAGTAGGATCCTGCGCTCCACTTTTTTCCCTTGATGGTTTCAGGATCTTCTGTTCCTGGACTGCAAGATTAACTACTCCCCTCCTTTTGTTACAAAATGTCTGCCTTTACATTTGCAACACTCACAACCAGTCCTGATATCAATTATTCACTATTAAACCACACAAGTCTTATCCCCATCTCCTTTCACCTGCCTGTCCAGACACCAGACAGGTTGGAAAACACCCAGTGGAGATTATACCTTCTCCCACACCCTCTGAAACTAAGCTCTCTCTTGAACACTTGCAAGCCAGTCACTTCATGCCTTTATCCCACCCTCCCCCCCCATTTTGGGTAGTCAGTGTCTAAGTTGCCCATCCCTGTCAACCCTGTGTGCAGAGGAAGTGAGAATGATCCTTGCTATAAAGATTCATTCCCTCTTTTAAGCTACTGCATCCATAAATATACATCAAGTTCATCAAATTGTAGTGGATTACACTATTTTACTTCTTACTTCCTCTAGTCGAGTTCTGATCATTCAGCCATTGAAGCTAGGTCAGGTGGGTACTATCTGTAAGTATGGATGTTCTTGTGCATCTCCCCTCACTTCATATCAGCTGGACACTTCACTCTCCACCCTAGTCCTCTGTGGTTATGTCCCTATCCATGGGCTCAGGAGTCCCCAGGTCTTGCTATACTACTGGCTAACCAGGTCTCAATTCAGGTTGACAAGAGACTATTGAGTGTGGTCAGACATAGCTCACAGCTTCATTGCTGTTTTCCCCCCACTCCCCTTTATCGGTAGACTAATGTGGTTACCAAGGAGCTCTGGTAGCGTAGTGGTTGCGAATCGGGCTGCGAACCTTAAGGTCAGCGGTTTGAAACTACCAGCTGCTCCGCGGGAGTAAGATCAGGCTTTCTACTCCCGTAAAGATTTACACCCTCGGAAACCCTGTACAGGGTCGCTATGGGTCAAAGCCGACTCGACGGCACTTAACAACAATAACAATGTGGTTACCAGCAAAATTGTATGCCTGCTCATTTATTTCCTTTGAGCTTCAATCTTAGAAGGGCGTTTGCCTTGAAGGGACTTGATTGCTTGCCTTGATGACTCCCCCTTCCTCCATTCTTGATGCCATATTTTCTTCATATAATCCAGATTCTTGGACAATTTACTCAGCATAAAGATTGAATAAATGTGATAAAAGAATGCAACCCTGGTGCACAATTTTCCTAATTCTAAACCAATCAATGTCCCCTTGTTCTGTTCAAACAACTGCCTCTTGGTCTACATACAGTTCCTCATGAGTGCAATTAAGTATTCCAGAATACTCATATTTTGCACTATTGTCCATAGCTTGTCATGATCCACACAATTGAAAGCCTATGTGTAATCAATAAATCACATGTAAACCTTTTTTTCTGATAATCTGTTCTTTCAGGCAAGTCAAGGTTTGAATTTTTTCTTCAATTCCCTCAATTTGAGAAATGCTGAGTATGTTCTTCCATTTTGGTTTTGTAACTCTGGGTCTTTGTATTTTTTAATAATATTTGACTTTGTCTTCTTGAGCTGACCTTTGTATATTTCTGTTCAGCTCTGGTACATCCACATTTCTTCCATTTGCTTTAGCATCTCTATGCTGAAGATCAAGTTTCAGAGTCTCTTATGACACCCATTTTGGTATTTTCCTGCTCTTTTGTCCTGTCAAAGACTTTTTGCTTTCTTCCTGTATGATATTCTTAATGTCATCTCACAACTCTTCTGGTCCTCGGTCTTTAGTTGTGTAGGGTATACATGACTTTAATATGAGCATCGATTCATTTTGACATCCTGTTAGATTTAAAACGGAACCATCTCAAGAAGAAAAAGATGATCCCAGGAGCATGAAGAAAGAAGCGTCATGAAAGAACTTTGAGATTCCTGTGTGGAAAACTGGCAACAACAGTGTTGGAAGCAGAACTAGCAGGTTTGGCAGCAGAGGCAGTAACACAAGGAGATATAACAGTAGGCATCCAGACCCATGGAACCAGTAAATCTAACTACTTCCATGAAGAGGAGTTGCTTGAAGAATAGGCCCTTTGGGCAGTTCTCAACAGTGATAACCAGACTTGTAACACTTGACCAAGCAGGGCAGAAATCAAGGTGCCCTATAGCTGAGAAAAAGGCATGTCTGTGTCTTGGCTGAAAAGAGGCTGTCCAGCTTTGAGGACAGCTATATCCTGACTGGTTCTGATTCTGAATTGTACTCTGTTAACTTCCTTACACTGAAGACATTGATAAAGAACACGGCTTGGATATAGATAGAAATGTAAACATTTCAGCAAATTAATATGCCATTGGAGGCACTCAATCTTGTCTTCCAATAATTTTGGAAGCTCCATATTTGTGGCCATTCCAAAGAGAGGTGACCCAATGGAATGCAAATGTGATAGGACAATATGATATCACATGCAAGTAAAATTTTGCTAAAGATAATTTTTAAATGAGTGCAAAAATATATTGTAATGGGGTATTTGTGAAAAGATGGCGGATCGGGTGGAAGTGTAGTAATGAGCTCTGCCGAGAACAACACAGAATACAGGACCAAGAAGGCTCAGGGAATGGTCTCAGTACTCTGAACCA
>NW_006408600.1:5815642-5819786 GCF_000296735.1 Chrysochloris asiatica | reverse complement strand
GATAGGTCTCTTGTGGTGCAATAGTGAATAATTGTTATCAGGACTGACTGTGAAGGTTGGAATTGTAATGGTAGACGTCTTGTAGCAAAAGGAGGGGAGTAATTGACTTTGCTTCCAGGAGCGGAGGTCCCTGGAACTATCAGGGGAGAAGAGCGGAGTATGGGACCCTACCTAGAGAAACAGTGATGCCAGAGATGGAGGCAGAGATGATGTCATGGAGAGATGGAGTGGCTGGGAACTCTAGACCCAGAGAGGGAGAGGAACTGTGTGCTGATGACCAGAGGGGCAGGCTTGCAGGTTATACCCTTTGGTTGGTTGATGATGCATGGAGGAGATTGTAACCATGGCAATGAAATGATATATGATAAGATTAATGTAAAGCTTATGTTCTTCCATGTAAACTATCACATAATTCACTATGAAACATTTTTTTAAAAGTACATTGACAAAGAACTGCCAGGGGTTCAATCCTGATTCAGATGAGGATGTGGTTGATACAAGGGATATCACTACAGATGTCAGAGGAGAATTGACTGAATGCAAAGAATACCAGAAAGATGCTTATTTGTGTTTTATTGACTACACAAAGACTTTTTATTGTGTGGATCATGACAAGCTACAGACAACATTGTGGAGAATGAGTATTACAGAACACTTAATTGTGTTCATGAAGAACCTGTACGTAGACCAAGATGCAACCATTTGAATAAAACAACAGGACATTGAATGGATAAATTTTAGGACAAGTGTACTCCAGGGTTGTATATTTTCACTGTAATTATTCAATCTGTATGCTGAGGAAATAATCCAATAAATTGGATTATATGAAGAACATTGCAGCAAGATTGGAGCCGCATTAACAACCTGTGATATGCAGATGATACAACCCTGCTTTCTGAAAGTGCAGATGACATTAAATGCTTACTGATTAAGGTAAAAACACACAGCCTTTATTATTGGTTGCACCTCAATGCAAAGGAAACAAAAATCTTCACCAGTGGACCAATAGGTAACATCATGATGAATGAAGAAAAGATTGAATTTGTCAAAAACTTCTTTTTGCTTGGATCAACCAACAGTACTCATAGAAGCACCAGTTCAGAAATAGAATAACATAATGCATTACTCAAATCAGCTGCACAAGACTTCTTTAAAGTGTTCAAGAAAGACATCTGTTTGAGAACAAAGGTTTGCTTAACTCAAGCCATCATATCTTCAATAAACTCATATGCATGTGAAATTTGTTCAAAGAATAAAGAAGACCGTAGAAGAATTGATGCATTTGAGTTATGGTTTTGGAGGAGAATATTAAAAGTACCATGGCATAGAACAAACCCACACAAAAAAGACAAATCTCTGTTGGAAGAAGCAAAACCAGAATGCTGCTCAAAAGCCAGGATAGCCAAAGTTCAACCCTCATATTTTGGACATATTAGCAGAAGGGACCAATCCCTAGATTAGGATTATGCTTGATAAAATTGAGGTTGAGCAAAGAAGAAGACCATCACCGTGATGGGCTGCTACATTGGCAGTAGCAAGTGGCTCAAGTGTAATAATGATTGTAAAGTTGGTGCAGAATCAAGCAGTATTTCATTCTAGTGTGCATAAATTCGCTATAAGTCGTTACAGACTCGATGACACCTAGCAACAGCAACATTTGGAAAGTAAGTGATGTAATCCCCACTGTTCATATAGGCATGATTTCCCATGATCGAACACTAAAGTTACATAGAAATATTTACTTTTCTATATCCTAACTAGAAACAGGAGTCCAGATGTGGCACTCCTATTATAATAAGCTCTGAACTGTTGACTACTTGCTTGGCAATTCAAACCCTATTAATTGCTCCTTGGAAATCCTATATGAGTCAGAACTGATGTGATGGCACTTACCAAGAACAACAAAAAGTACTAGAAATAAGTACCAATGTGTTAATTATAGATAAAATGTCACTTTAAAAATGTTTTAAAGTAACCATCTTAGACACATTAAACGATTTTCCCTTCAAGTGTGTCAATGTATGTTAGTTAGGAAAACATGGCAATGCAGTTTCTTAGAAAATATTATAATTTAGCTGTATTATGCCAGGGTATTTATATTACATTTTTAACATATTATAATAAAGGACAGGGGATTTTTTTTTTTTTTTTTGGGAAAAAAAAAAAAAGACTTTAAAAAACCTAAAAGAATAAAAATAACTGACAACCAAAGAGTCCAATTCTCTTTAGTACATTTGTCAGCTAGCTTGTCATTCCTAGTATTATGTTGAGACTATAAGAGAATCATTAACTCTTTCAAACTGCTGAGGTTTACGTTCAGTACATTTCTGTATCAATTCTCTTTCAAAACCTCTTCATCTTCAGGGGAACAGTAGAGTCTACAATAGGTCTCTGCCACTAACTGTTTGGACATTCACTTGCATAAAGTCAAAGTTCTAAAGAGGATTTCTTGATGATCTTTCCAGTTTTGTGCTGTCTCAGATACCCAAGAAAAGTAAAATAATAAGCTTGTTCTCTGTAGCTTCTTGTTTTACTTACAAATCTGCATAATCATTGTTTATACATTCTCATGTGTAATCTCAATACTTCATTTTCAGGATACTCTTTTTCTTTGGGTATTCCTTTTGGAAGGAGTCCAGGTAGCACAATCATTAAGTATTCAGCTGTGAATGAAAACGTTGGCAGTTTTAACCTCCCAATTCTCTGTGGGTGAGAGATGGGGCAAATCTCCATCTGTAAAGATTGTAAAGATTACAGACCCTAAGGAGGCAGTTCTGCTCTCTTCTGTTGGGTCTCTGTGCACTGGAATCAACTCAATGGCAAACAGCATCAAGAGCAACAACAACAGAAACAACAGCAATTCTTTCTGGAGCTTCAGAACCAATTGCTTCTTTTATCCTTGCCTTTTTTTGTGCTATTTCTCAAATCCTGGACATTTGAAAAGAAATAAACTGATAAAGTGAGATTATGATATGAAAATTATTAAGCTCTTATTCAACTTTTGAAATGTTTTTTATTCTGATCAAAAAAGAGAAAATTTTTACTAGAATTTCAATTTTTTATGGCTTCTAGACTTTCTGGAACCATGGAGGCTGAATGAACCTCTGAATTATTGCCCTGAAATAATCTTTAAACTTGAAGCCATTAATATTCCCTGATGTCCTTTTCAAAACAAAAGCTTAATTTACCTAGCAAAAATTCAAACTGTAGTTTAATTTAACTAGTAAAGAACATCTGTCTTGAGCACTGTACTCTTTTAAAAACTGTCTATATGGTATCAAGGGGAGTGTAGTGGTTCTGTAGGATAGGCAATGGACTTTGAACCATAAGGTCAGCAGTTCAAGCCCACTAATTACTCCTTGGGAGAAAGATGACAATTAACTCATAGAACCTTGGAAACCCTATACAGGGTATCTGAGTTGGAACTGACTCCACTGCACACAGCCACCACCACCACTACTCTTTAAGGAGAATATTTCTTTAAGAATGTTCTATTCAGCCTTTTCATTATACAAATAAGGATTTTAAAGCATACTCATTTTTACTAGTGCTAAATAAACAAACAGACTTCTCTCTGCTTAAAAAAAATTTTTGAATACATATTAGACTTAAAAAGCCATTCTCTTACCAATTTAGAAATATTTTCCTGTATAACAAATGTCTTTCTCATTTATCCCAGAATTTTTCTCCTTCCACATTATCCAACATACATAAATAAAATTTGGGTCTTGTTCATATTTGCTGATAAATTTAGAATAAGAATTCTTACTGGAAAAGGAATTTGTATTACCATATCTTTATTCAATTTCACATTTCTATGACTCATGCAGTGAAAACAAATTGCTTGCTTTGAATATTGTACACTAAGAAAAAGTAAATAATATCCTTATATTTATTCTGTAAATCAGGGAGAGCATCAGGAAGGCATTTCTGCTATTTGATTTTCAGTTGTATCACCAAACTGAAGGGATAATGTGCTGTCTAGACAAATGGGAACTTATTAAACACAGTTAAATTTTTTGAAATTTTTATTTTGGGATTAAGAATATGCATATTTGAGACTAAAATTATGGACTACTCAACATCCTGTATACATTATATGAAACAGGACATTATGTGAATTGTGCAAACACTATTTTTTTTT
>NW_006408600.1:5813651-5815542 GCF_000296735.1 Chrysochloris asiatica | reverse complement strand
ATATATGTACATACATCAAAGTAAACCTCATGCAAGCTGCTCTGACTCTCCATTAGTATCCACAACCTCAAGGTATGCAAATTTACACCTGCAATTGTCTAGCTGTGAGCCAGTGAAACTTTTAGAGAAGCCAGGAGGTGCCTATTATGAGTCAGAACTCCTGAAGAATGGAGAGGAGCAGCCACGACACAACAACTTCCCACAGGCACCAACTTGTGGGTTTCCTAGTTTGGCATGGTGCTGGCAACTGTGGAAGTCACAGTAGCCACACCTGGGGGCTGCAGTCTATACTGTGGCTCAGGAGGTACAGCCATGTACTGCAAGGTTGATTCCAGTATCACCTCTTAGCGCACTTCTATGTAAGTCCCTCATCCCTGCCACAGCCTTTACCAGAATAGACATTATACAATACATAACTATATACTTATTTTCAGTATGGTAACCTTGATTTAGGGATCCAAATCAAGCATATTAAATGTTCCATTTTATAATCCTGTTCAATTATCAGTATTCTTATTATTGGGTAAGTTACTTAGACTTTTTTTTGGGGGGGGTCACTTTCAGTCACAGAACTTTATGCCTACACCAGTTTTAAGGATCCAAAGTTTAAAGTACAATACGGCCTCCCCTCCCAAAAAAAATGAGCATAAACAGATATGGTTGTCTATATACTGCTATTTCTAGTTGTCAAGAGGAATTCTACCAGATGCTAAACAAACCATGTTCCTGGACTAGAAACAAGTTAAAGAGCCTTCTGTGTTGCCATCTTCATTGTTTACTGAGAAGAACCCACCTGTGATTTTTCCATTCAATGGGCCTCTGATCTTAACTATCAAAGCATTTCTTTTCCTAGAGAAAAAGATTCACACTAAATAAGTTAGTAGACTGAATAAATGAGCTAATATCCTTTCCCATTATCCCCAAAAGACAGTCTTAGTAATTGTAAAGGTGAAGTGAGCTACTTAAGACAACTAAGTGAACAGCAATGCAAACTGTAAGGGCTTCTATTTTTGGTTCACTGTGTCACCTCAGGCGTGGTAATGGTGGCTCAGGAATGGTGACTTATTGAATGAGGAACACCTTGAAATTCATACCTTTAATTATTACTCTTCCATCTCAGAAACATATGACCATGATCAAGCCCTAAAGGGTTCTAGGTTAGAAATGAACTCAAACAGGGCTTGAAGGAGAGCTCACTCATAAGTCCAATAACATGAGAACTTCAGCATCCTAAAGTCATTATCTAGACAGCTATGAGCTATTAGTGACCTAGACAAATCCTTCCCCACAGCCTAGCTCTGGAAAATGCAAATTCATGGAGAGAGAGAGACAGAGGGAGAGAGAGGGAGGGAGATCAGCACCATAGCACACTGCACTCCGCTCTTCTGGCACCTCTTTCAAGGCTGAACTCGGCAGACTTTATTTGGCAGCGAGCGACTCGTTTCACTTTTCCTTGATACTACACTTTCTTAAGGGACACCTGGATCGCCTCTTGGTTGCCCAGGAACTGGTGAGGCCTGATGGCATGTAGGTTTTCATTCAGTTCCAAGAGGATGGACACACCAATGGGGATAATGATGTTGATGATATCTTCATCCGAGATACCTTCCAGATGCTTCAGGAGTGCTCTACTGGAATTTCCATGAGCAGATATCAGAATGGTTTTGCCACTTAATACTTCGGGAGGAATCCTCTCATTCCAGTAGGTTAGGAGTCTTTCCAGAACATCCTTTAAGCTTTCCGATTTGGGCAGCTGATCCACAGGCACGTCGCACACTTTGTACCTCTGGAAGGACAAGAAGACAAGGTCAAACTCAAAGTTGAGTTCCTTGAATTGCTTCCCATAGTTCGGAGCTTCCTACATTCCTTCGCTATTAAGTTTCTGGTTCAC
>NW_006408600.1:5810322-5812966 GCF_000296735.1 Chrysochloris asiatica | reverse complement strand
TGGAGTATTATGCTACCTTGAAAAATAACAAGGAAGCTGCAAGCCACTTCCTAACATGGATGAACCTTAAGGACATTATGTTGAGTGAAATTAGTCAATCACAAAAGGAAAAATACTGCATAGGACCACTACTGTGAAAGACTAAGAAAAAGAACCCATACTATTCCACTAAAGTGTATTGTTAGCAGGTTGCTAGGATGTAGGGGTAGGGTTAAGGGTGGGAGAGGAAGGTGGAGCACAGGGAATAGACACAGGATAGTTTGGGTGTTGGGGAGGCGGACAATATACAAGTAGGAAGAGGGGAATGGAAGAACAAAGCAGATGGGAAAACAATTAGGTATGAATGAGCTAAATGGGACAGAGGTAAGAAATGATGTAGGCACACAAGCCTTGGAACAACAGGGCTCTGGGATAGAGACTGGGACATGGTTGGAATGGGGATAAGGGGAGAATAATGTCAAGATGCTTGACTGACTTTTGAGCCTTGGTTTTCCATGCATTATATTATAAAACAGTCACTGGAGGGGGAGAGAAAGGAATAGCCAGAAATATCATCATAGAAAGCTTGTAAGTCCGTCTTCTGCCTATAACTGATTGGAATGCCTAAAATGGGGCTACAATGTGTCCAGTGTAAGAGGTTCCCTGAGGAGCCTCTGCTTTACATAAGACTATAGATGGAAGCCTGAACCACATCTAGACCTTCAGAGATGGGAAACTTTCCTCTTGAAAGGACAAGCAGACAAGCCTGGAGCAGCCAGAAAACCAGAAGACACTTCTTGAAAGAAAGACTTACAGGAAAAATACAAAACAATAAGGGCAGTCCTACTGTTACCACAAGAACAAGCAAGTTGCTTGCCCAGGAGACATCAAAGGCAAGTGGTTGGGTCCTCTCAGTGCAAATACTCTTCCAAGACCAAGATGCAATGGAAATACATGCTCTGATTGGTGACCACGCACGTCACCCATCAGGAGAAGTGACCGAAGAACATCAATGAAGCAGCGAGCTAAGCCCTGCATCATTCAACAGACTACTGTAAACCTGGCTGGAGACCTGGTTGGCCAGCAGCGAGGCAGGACCTGGGGACCCATGGGCTCAGAGTCAGTGACACAGCCATAGAGGACTAGAGTGGAGAACATAGAGACCAGCTGATAAGAAGAGGGCGGATAGACGCAAGAACACCCACACTTGTAGATGATACCCATTGACCAGGCTTCAATGACTGGATGAACAGAGCTCAACCCGAAGAAGAAAGAAGAGGAAAAAAAAAAGTGTCGTCTGATACAACTTGATAAACTTGACCTGCACCTATAAATGCAGTAGCTCAAAAGAGGAAACAAATCCCTGCTCCAAGAATTATTCCCACCACCTCCGCACAAAGAGTAGATAGGGATGGGCAACTTAAACATTGGATGCCCAAAATATGGGAAGGGATACAAAGGTAAGAAGTGACTAGCTTACAAGCTTTCAAGAGGGAACCTAGATCCACAGGGTGGGGAGGATGGTAAAGTCTCCAGTGAGTAGTATCCAATCTGTCTAGGAAGGGCTGATGAAAAGAAATCCAGATGGGTCTCTTCTGATGCAATGGTGAATAATTGTTATCAGGATGGATTGTGAGAACTGGAAATGTAAAGGTGGACATTTTATAGCAATGAGGGGAGTGATTAACCTTTCAGTCTAGGAGCAGAGGGCACTGGGACCATCAATGGAGAGGAATGGAGAGCAGGACTCCACCCAGAGAAGCAGTAAGGCCTGAGATGGAGACAGAGAGGATGATGTGAAGAGATGGTGTGGCTGGGGACTTGAGATCCAGAGAGGGAAAGGGGCTGTGTGCTGAGGACCGTGTGGGGGGCGGGCCTTACAGGGCAAACCTTTTGGTTGGGTGATGATGCATGGACGAGATGGTAACTATGGCAATGAAACTATGTATGATAGAATGAATGTAAAACCAATGTTCCTCCATGTAAACTGTCACACAATACACAATAAAACATTTATTTAAAACAACAACAAAAAAACAAAAAACAAAACAAAACCCAAGACTGATTCCTATGAGGTGGAGATCAGATATACCTCTACCTCATAACCTTTTTTGCCAGTCTGACTCCAGCTGTCCCTCTCACCGCACTCTCCATTTCTTGGCTATGTTCAATAATTCATTAAAATTGCTTCACAGAACTGCCAAAACATAGTCATGATTATGAGACTTATTAAGGAAGTTATTTGGTTACAATTAGGGATCAGAAATATTCAGGACATAGTTCTTCAGTCAAGATAGCCTCTTTCTGGTCCTTGACCTCTCAGTTACCAGGACCCTTGCTCTTTGCCCTGCTCAAGCAATGTTACAAAGCTCCTTTTGTGGTGGTGGTTGTGAACCATGGAGTCAGTTCTGATTCATACCAACCCTGTATAGGGTTTCTGAGGCTATGAATCTTTATAGGAGCAGAAAGACTCATCTTTCTCCCTTGGAGTGACTAGTAGATTCGAACTGTTGGCCTTACAGTTAGCAGCCCAGCTAGTAAGTCACTATGCTACTATGGCTCCTTACAAAATTCCTTTGTTGTTGTTGTTGTCAGGTGCCATCGAGTCGGAACCGACTCATAGCGACCCCATGCACAGCAGAATGAAACAATGCTCGATCCTGGG
>NW_006408600.1:5803434-5809712 GCF_000296735.1 Chrysochloris asiatica | reverse complement strand
GATGTAATCCATATCGAAGGCTGTGCTCTTTAATCTTCATAAGTAAATGTTTCAAGTCCTCTTCACTTTCAGCGATCAAGGTTGTATCATCTGCATATTGCAGGTACAAAATTCCTTTAGCAATGCCAATAAATATCCAAAGAGCACTCTACTCCACCGTATACCTTAGCCTGAAGGTGCTCAGCTTCATAAGTCAACAAACCTGGCTCTCCTAATAAAGTACCTGTGGGCACCTCATTCCATAAGTGAGCCTTCTGCTTGAAAACATTCAACTAAATTATGTCTGAGGGCTGGGAAGCCCACCGCTGTATCTTATGCTCTGGCTCTTGGTTCTGCTGTTGCTCCTCCTCTGCCCCTCTGTCATCTCATGACTGAGGAGGTTAGATGAGCAGGCATCTTGGGGTCCAAAGGACATGCTCCACTCCTAGTTCATGTTTCTTGGTAGTAGTGATATTGTTCATTCTCACTTTTGAGAATGCTCAGTTTATACCCAGAAAGAAGACAAATTGTTATTATTATCATTGCAGATGTGCATGTTGTAGTATTTACCTCTTTAGTCCTGTATTCTTTCCAGTGTCTTCTTTTGCCTTGTTTATTAAACACTGACCTCCTATTATTGCCTTGACCTTCTCCCATGTTAATACCTAACTGTCATCTAGTAGAAGAAGCCCAAGTACTGTAGTGTGTTATGAGCTAAACTTTTAACAAAAAGGTCAGCAATTTGACTCTACCAGCCATTTTTCAGGAGAAATATGAAGCTTTCTGCTGCCATATCTACAGACTCAGAAACCCTATACAGGGTTGCTATGAGATGGAACCAACTTGTTGGCTCTTAATACTTGCCATAGTATTGTTCTATGGAGGGGATTACAGTCCTTGAGATGAGGCAAAGTGTATTTTTTGATGAATGGAAAACTGATTACCTTGTCTCTAAACCTTTAATCAATTCACAATAAAAAATTTTTAAAATTATTTGCAATGTACAAGTCATTGGTAAAAGTACTTAAAAAATTAGGCATTTATAAGCAGTAAATTATTTCACCAGAAGAGTAGAAAGAGAAACCACAGATATGTGAAAAAAGTGGCAATGACACATTGAACAAGGGACTAATCTCTAAAACTTGCAGAAAATTTCAACACTTTAGCAACAAAAAGATAAATAATCCAATGTAAAAATAAGCAGAGAACACAAATAGACACTTCACCAAAGAATACAGTCAGTTGGACATAAAGGAATGTTCCCAGTCATTAGTTATTAACCTACCAAACCCAATCAACTGGCATCATGTTGATTACGAATCATAGTTATTCTATGTAAGATTTTCAAGACTAACTCTTTACTGGAGTGGACATCCTCATCTTTCTCCTGAGCAGTGGTAGGTGGTTTGAACTGTTGACCCTGTGGTTAGCTACACAATGCTTAACATTATGCTTAACCCACAACACCACCAAGGATAATCTTTTGTTGCTAAGTGCTGTTGAGTCACTTCTGACCCACAGTGACCCTGTATGGGGTTTCTGAGGAACAGCTGGTGAGCTTGAACTGCCACTTTGCAGTTCAAATGGCTTTGCAGTCTGGTGCATTAACCCACAGTGCCACACCAGGACTCTTTAGAGTGATGTTAATCAAAGCAACAATGAGATATATTTCATGTCAGCAATAATAGAAAAGTAAAGCAAAACAAAACAAAAATCAAATGCTGGCAAGAGTGTAGAGAGACTGGAATGCTCAGACATTGCTGGCTCTCTCTTCTCTATAAACCTATCTATGGCTTGAATGAAAGTTAAGCCATGAGGTCGAGTTTCTTTACAGACTTTTCACTTGCATATAAGGTTATTGAAAATACTATGGCTTGGGTCAAGCATACCTTAGTCTGCATACCTTTACTCTTCAACACTTTAAAAAGGTCTTGTGCCACAGATTTGCCTAATGCAATACATCGTTTGATTTCTTGATTGCTGCTTCCATGAATGTTGATGGTTGAACTAAGAAAAATGAAGTCTTTGACAACTTCAATCTTTTCTCCATTGATAAGAATGTTGTTTATTGGTGAAGATTTTTGTTTTCTTTACATTGAGATACAATCCATACTGAAGGATATGATCTTTGATTTTCATCAGTATTTTAAGTCCTCTTCACTTTCAGCAATCAAGGTTGTATCATCTGCATATCACAGGTTATTGATGAGTCCTTCTCCAATCGTGGTGCCATGTTTTTCTTCCATTTTAATTATGGTGTTGGGGAGAATATTGAAAGTGCCATGGGCTGCCAAAAGAACAAACAGATCTGTGTTGGAAGAAGTGCAGCCAGAGTGCTCCTTGGAGGCCAGGATGTCCAAACTTCATCTCTCATGCTTCGGTCATATCATCAGGGAAGACCAGTTGCTGGAGAAGAATATCATGCTTGGTAAGTTCAAGGGTCAGAGAAAAAGAGGAAGGCCCCCAGTGAAATTGACTGGCAAAGTGGCAGCATCAGTCAGCTCAAGCATGGCAACAATTGTGAGGTTAGCCCAGGACTGGGCAGTATTTCATTCAGTTGTGCATAGGGTCACTATGAGTTGGTACCGACTCGATGGCACCTAAAAACAACAACAACATGCTTTAACACATTTACAGTTGTGGTTGAATGACAGGTAAATACTCACGTTCCAATATCCTCTTTCAAACTCCTATATGTTGTTGTTGTCATGTGCCGTGGAGTTGTTCCGACTCATAGCGACCCTGTACAGGGTTTCTGAGGCTGCAAATCTTTATGGGAACAGAAATCCTCTTCTTTCTTCTGCAGAATAGCTGGTAGTATCAAACTGCTGTTCACAGACCGATTCATAACCACTATGCTACCAGAGTGTGTGATAATCCTATATATCACCTATTGCACCACAGAAACCCTATACGGAGTTTCTGAGTTGGAACTGACTCAAAGGCACATAACAACAACAATACACATCTATTCTTTCTCCCATACCGATTTAGCCTGTGTCTCTGTACATGTATGTACCCACAGAAGTTTGTTGTTTCAAGGTTGTTGTGTTACTATTTACCTCTATGCCCTTTATCTCTGTATTCCTCCCTGTGTTTTTACCTGTCTTCCTAAATTTTCTGTCAACTTCCCTCTTCTTGTATATTCACCTTCCCTTTCGTGTATACTGCCCTCTCGGTCACCTGAGTTAACATGTGTCTTCCCTCTAGCCAGTGAACTACTCTGCCTTCTCTCCTTACCCTGGTAACAATCATAGGATGTTTCTTTTTTTTCCCTCTTTCACATGCTTATATATTTGTGGGAGATATAAAAACATGTATCTCAGTCTTCCTCCCTTACTTATTTAGCCTATGTCTCAATCCAGACAACTATGGACAGAACACTCTTGTATGAAATTTGTGTGTCTATCACTATGGCATGTATACTCTTTATCCCATGTATACTTCCTTGTGTCTTCACCTATCTTCATTATTTTTCTGTCACATAAAAGAGTATAATGAGGACACACATGGACCTCACCAGATGGCATACACAGAAATCAAACTGACTAGACCTGTGGGAAGAGATGGTGTGAAAGCTCCATGTCATCAGCCAACAGAAGGCTAGGAGAACACTGTAGAATAGCATGCCAATTGGTCATATGCGATTCCAGGAAAAAATTGATGAAAATTAAAACAAAACCATAAGAGGCAATACATATCTTAAACATATCTCATTTGAATTTTGAGATCTTCTCAATAGATTAGATCCATTGGACACTAATGACTGAAGATCAGAAGAATTGTGAAATGATACCAAGAACATCATACAGGAAGAAAGTAAAAGGTCTTTAAGAAGACAAAACGCAAGAAAAGACCAAAACGGATGTCAGAAAAGAGACTCTGAAATGTGTTCTCCAGAATAGAGATACTAAAGAAAATGATAGACATGTGGAACTAAAATAGTTGAATGAAAATTTTCGAAGGGTAGTATGAGAAGACAAAGTCAAGTCAAGTACTACAAAGAAATGTGCAAAGATCTAGAGCTAGGAAACCCAAAGGGAAGAACACACTCAGCATTTCTCAAGCTGAAAGAACAAAGGGAAAAATTAAATCCTCAACTTGCAATATGGAAGTATTCTATGAGTAAAATATTGAATTATGCAGGAAGCATTAAAATAAGAAGGAAGGAATACACAGAATCATTTGTACCAAAATTAATGATCAGTGTTCAACTATTTGAAGAGACAGTTTCACATTTTAATTTTAGGTCTTTGATCCTTCTTGAGTTTGTTTTTGCATGGTGTGAGATATGGATCGCTAATGTATACCCAGTTATTCCAGCATAATTTGTTGAAGAGGCTATTTATTCTGCATTTAATAAGTTTCAGCCCTTTGTGCATGCTCTTGTTATTAGATGCCATTGAGTCAGATCCAACTCATAACAATCAGATGCACAACAACGACAAAACCATGCCAGGTCCTGGCAATCCTCACAAATGATGTTAAACTCAAGTCTATTACTACTGTCACTGTGTCAATCCATCTTTTTGTGGGTCTTTCATTTTTTAATCTGGCCCGCCAGTTTATCAATAAAGATGACCTGTTTAAGTAAGTATTTTAAGTACTGTTAGCATTCAGCAACCACTATTGTATCATCTGCATAGAACAAATTGTTAAAAATCTTCTTCCAATCCTGATGCCAGGGTCTTCTTCATATAATCCAATTTCTCAGATCTTACACTCAACATACATATTGAATAAATAAGGTGAAAGGATATAATCATGGCTCACACTTTTCCTGGTATTAAATCATTCAGAATCTCCCATGTGAAAAACTCCCTCTTAGTCTATGTACAGCTTCTTCATTGTTGTTGTTGTTGTTAGGTGCCATCAACTTGATCTGACTCATAGCAACCCCATGCACAACAAAATTCAATACTGTCTGGTTCTGTAACTTCCTCACAATTATTGTAATGCTTGAAGCCACTGCTGATGGCAATGTGCCAATCCATTTTTTTTTGGAGGTCTTCTTCTCTTTCGTCAACCCTCCACTTGCCTAGTATGAAGTTTTTCTCCAAAGTATATGATACGATATCTCATCATGACTTCCAATAAGCAATCTGATTGTACACAGATTTGTTTGTTCCTCTGACTGTCCATGGTACTTTCAATATTCTTCTATGGTATTCCTTATTCAGTGTCCAACTTTCACATGCATGTGAGGCAATCGAAAAAAAAAAAAAAAAAAGCATGGCTTGGGTCTGGTGCACCCAAGAAATTTGCAAAGATCTAGAGCTAGGAAACCCAAAGGGAAGAGCACACTCATTCTTTAAACTCATATCTTTGAACTTGAACACCTCAAATAAAGGCCCAAGTGCATCACATTTGCATAATGCAACATGTCATTTGATTTCTTGGCTGCTTCTTCCATGAGTGTTGATAGTGGATCCAAACAAAATGAAGTCTTTGATAACTTCAATTTTTTTCTTCATTTATCATGATGTTATTTATTGATCCAACAGTAAGGATTTTTGTTTTCTTTACATTGAGATGCAATCCATATTGAGACCTATATTTTTTTGGTCTTCATCAGCAAGTGTTTTAAGTTCTCCTTTCCAGCAACGAAGGTTGTATTATATGCATATAGCAGGCTAATAATGACTCTTCTTCCAATCCAGATGGCATGTTAATCTTAAAATAATCCAGTTTCTTGAATTATTTACTCATAATTGAGACTGAGTCTTGTTGTTGTCATTAAGTGCCATCGAGTCGATTATGACTCATAGTAACCCTGTGCAGGGTGCCTGAGAAGCAGCTGGTGGGTTTGAACTTGTAACTTTCTGGTTCACAATCCAATGTTGAACCTACAGCGCCACACCAAGAGTCCATACAGACTGAGTAACCATGGTGAAAGACTATGACACTGGCATACATGTTTCCAAATTCTGAAGTATTCAGTATCCCTTTGTGTTATTACAATGTTGCATTTTGATCTATATATAGCTTCCTCAAGGAGCTCTGGGAAGTGTAGTGGTTACGAATCGGGCTGCTAATCTCACAGTCAGCAGTTCGAAACTACCAACCGTTACATGGGAGAAAGATGAGGCTTTCTGCTCCCATAAAGGTTTACAGCCTCAGAAATCCTGCACAGGGTCTCTATGAGTCAGAACCAACTCCACAGCACATAACAACAACAACAATGGTTCCAAATGAGTACAAGTAAGTGTTCTGGAATATACATTCTTCACAACGTTATTCATTGCTTGTCATGATCCATACAGTCAAAAGTATTTGCATATCCAATAAAGCAAAAATAA
>NW_006408600.1:5798883-5803039 GCF_000296735.1 Chrysochloris asiatica | reverse complement strand
GCACCTTGGACTTCTTCCTTCAGTACCATCAGTTCTTGATACTATGCTACCATTTGAAGTGGTTGAACTTTGCTCATTTCTTCTTGGTATAGTGACTCTATGTATTCTGTCCATCTTCTTTTGATGTTTTCTGCATCATTCAATGCGTTTCACATAGAGTCCTTCAATAGAAAGTCAAGGGTGGACTTTTTCTTCAGATTTTCCAGCTTGAGAAACACTAATTGTACTCTTCCCTTTTTGTTTTCTAACTCCAGGTCTAGACACATTTCTTTACAATACCTGATTTTGTCTTCTCAAGCTACCATTTTTTCTGTTCAACTCTTGACTTCCTTATTTCTTCAAGTTGCATTATCATCTCTACACGGGAAAGTAAATTTCAAAGTTTCTTCTGTCAAGAATTTTAGGGTTTTCTTTCCTGTCTTTTTAATGACCTTTTGTTTTCTTCCTGTATGATGTTCTTGATGTCATCAAACAACCTTTCTGGTCTTTGGTCATTAGTTTCTAATGCATCCAATCTCTTCTTGATTCATGTGGTATGTTCAAGGTCATATTTTGATGCTGTGGATTTTCAAAACATTTCTTTATCTCTACCAGACTTTGAATATAAACAATTTACTAGTCTCTGCCAAAATCTACCCCTGACTTTTTTTGATGATTATATGGAGCTTTTCTGATGTATCTCTCCACAGATATAATCAGTTTGACTCCTTTGTTTTCCCTTTAGTGAGGCTAATGTGTATAGTCACTTTTTAGTAGTTTGGAAAATGTATTTGCAATGAATAAGTAATTGGTTTTGCTATATGCTGTCATGTGATTGCCACCATTATTTCTATTACCAAGACCATATTTTCCAACGACTCATACTTATTCTTTGTTTCCTACCTTTACATTCCAATCATCAGTAATTATCATACATCTTGATTGCATGTTTGATCAGTTTAAGACTGAAGAAATTGCGTCTTGTTGATAAGTGCCATTGAGCTTGTTTATACTCAATGCAACACTGTTCAGTGTTTCCAAGGAATTACTGCTGGATTTGAGAAACCAAGCTTGCAGTTAGCAGTTTGATGCTTATCCTATAGTACTACAGAAGGACTCTGAAGAAGTTGGTATAATTCTTCAATTTCTTCAACACTGGCTTTATTGGTCGAGTATAAATTTGAGTAGTAGTGGTATTAACTGATCTTCATTGTAAGCATATGAGTATTATTCTATCACAGACAACATTATATTTTAAGATAGATCTAGCAATGTTCTTTTTTTTTAAATGTTTTATTGTGAATTATATGATAGTTTACATGGGAGAACATTAGTTTTACATTCATTCTATCGTATATCGTTTCATTGCCATGGTTACAATCCCCTCCATGCATCATCAATCAAACAAAGGGTATACCCTGCAAGCCTGACCCCTACACATCCCCCTCCCCCAGTCTTCAGCACACAGTCACTCTCCCTCTCTGGATTCTTTTTTGACGATGCATGTGGCTCCATGCCTTTTCAATTTGTTGTTCCAGGTTTAGTAAACAATATGATTATCTGATTCAAAATGACCTGTACCAGTCCATTTCAGCTCACTAAATTCTAGGATATTCATCTGTATGTGTTCCATCTCATTTTAACAACTTCCTGTTTTCCTAGATTCATACATTCTACATTCTATGCTCCAATTACCAGTGCATGTTTGTATCATTACTTCTCATTTTGAATAGTGCCCCATCAGCAAATGAAGGTCCCAAAAGCTGCACTACATTAGTGGAATCATAATCAATTCAACTTTGAGGAGGCAGTTCTTCCCTAGTCACATTTTGAGAGCCTTCCAACCTGAGGAGTTCATAGTCTAACATTAAATCTGACAATGTTCTGCTGCTTTATGGCATTTTCAGTAGCTAACTATTCTGATCTGGTAGCATAATGGTTACAAGTCAGGCTGTTAATTTCAAGGTCAATAGTTCAAAACTCCCAGCCATTCCATGGTACAAAGATGAAGCTTTCTGCTTCCATAAATAATTACAGCCTCAAAAACCTTATGCAAAGTCACTATGAGTTGGAATCAACTCCAGGCCACACCACAATCACCACCACCAACAGCCATTCTGAAGTAGCATGCTTCTCTTTCATTCTAGTCTGTCTTAGTCTGGAAGTTCCACTGAAAGCTGTCCTTCAGAAATGACCCTCCTGATATTCTAAATATTGGCAACATAGATTCTAGCATCACAGCATCACACAAGCCACAACAGTACGATAAACATGACAGTTGACTATGTTGTTGTTGTTAGGTGCTCTTGAATTCAATCTGACTCATGTTAACCCTGCATCGGGGTTCTGAGAAGAGGCTGGTGTATTTGAACCACCAACTTTGAGTTTCAAACTGACTTTGCAGTCCAGTTATATATTGAGGGATTTACTACTGGATTCTCAGTTCTGTTCCATTGGTCTATGCATCAGTATAGAGGTGCTATAAGTACTGTGACAGTGTAGTCGGTTTTTATATCAGGTATTGTAAAGCTCACTACTTTGCTCTGTATGTGTGTGTTAGTAGTGCTTTGTTTATATAGGGTCTCATTCATTCCCTGAAAAGTTGATGAGTAGTTTGTCCATCTCTTCAAAGAATAACCAAGGACTCTGGATCAGAATTGCATTATTTCTGTAGATTGTTTTGGAAAACATTGCCATTTTCACAATGTTGTCTTCCTAGAGTAAATGAACCAAAAAGAAATGATGAGTGTTTAAACATTTCAAGGTGTAACTTGTGATTAAGAACTGATGGTACTTAAGGAAGAAGTCTAAGCTGCACAGAAGTAATTGGCAAATAACAAAGCTCCAAGAACTGACAGAATATGAATTGGAATATTTCAACAAAGTAGTGCAGCATTAGAGGAGCTCACTCATCTATACTAAGAAATTTAGAGGACAGCTATGTGATCAACTGATTGTAAAAGATCTATATTTGTTCCCATTCCAAAGGGAGATAATCCAACAGGTTGTGAAAATCATATGATAATATCATTGATACCATATACAAATAAAATTTTGCTGAAGATAATTCAAAAATGGGTGCAAGAGTACATCAACAAAGAACTGTCAGATTATGAAGCCAGATTCAGAAAAGGATGTGGAACTAGTAATATCATTATTAATGTCAAATGGATCTTGGCTGAAAGCAGAGGATACCAAAAAGTTGTTTACAGGCCATCTTGCATCACCGCATGTGTGTGCCTAATACCAGTTGGTCTGCCAAAGACCCCCTGAGCGCCAGCCCTAGTCCCCCGCACGGCCCCATTTCCGCTCCATCAAGATGAAAGAAACAATCACGAATCAAGAAAAACTCGCCAAACTGCAGACACAAGTGCGCATTGGTGGAAAAGGAACTGCTCGCAGAAAGAAGAAGGTGGTTCATAGAACAGCCACAGCAGATGATAAAAAAACTTCAGTTCTCCTTAAAGAAATAGGAGGTAAATAATATTTCTGGTATTGAAGAGGTGAACAAACCAATGAACAGTGATACACTTTAACAGTCCTAAAGTTCAGGCATCTCTGGCAGCCAACACTTTCACCATTCCCGGCCACGCTGAGACAAAGCAGCTGACAGAAATGCTCCCCAGCATCTTAAACCAGCTTGGCGCAGACAGTCTGACTAGTTTGAGACGACTGGATGAAGCTCTGCCCAAACAATCTGTGGATGGAAAAGCACCACTTGCTACTGGAGAGGATGATGATGATGAAGTTCCAGATCTTGTAGAAAATTTTGATGAGGCATCCAAAAATGAGGCTAACTGACAGAGTTCACTTCTGAAGAAGATAAAACTTGAAGAAGTTACTTGGAGCTGCTATTTTATATTATGACTGCTTTTTCAATTTGTTTTGTTTATGGATCTGATAAAATCTAGATCTCTAATATTTTTCAGCCCAAGCTCTTTGGACATTGCAGCTCTTTTCAGTTTTTGCTTATACATAATTCATTCTTTGCAGCTAATTACACTGAAGAAGCCTTGGAATAAATTTGACACAAATGTTAATAAAGTTCTTTGCATAGTTAAAAAAAAAATGTTGTTTACTTGTGCATTATTGACAATTCAAAGCTTTCAACTGGGTAAATCATTACAAACTATGGATAATATTGTAAAGAACTGGTATTACAGAATGCTTAATTTGC
>NW_006408600.1:5795984-5797701 GCF_000296735.1 Chrysochloris asiatica | reverse complement strand
GACTGCCAAAAGAACAAATAAATCTGTGTTGGAAGTAGTACAGCAGAATGCTCCTTAGAAAGCCAGTACAGTCATACTTTGGTTCTTATACTTTGGGCATATTACCCAAAGGGACCAATCTCTTGAGAAGGATATCATGCTTGGTAAAATGGAGTGTCAGTTAAAAAGAGGAATACCCCCAATATGAAGGATTGGCACAGTGGTAACATCAATGGACTCAAACTTAATGATTTTGAAGATGGCGTAGAATTTCTTTCTGATGGGTTGGGGTAAGAGAACATGGAGAGATTCTGACAGGATTATATAATTCAGTTGAGAGTGACTGTTTAGAGCATTAATTTTAATAATAAAAAACTTGAAAATCTAGTGAGAGTATTTGTCAATTTTGCCATCCTGCTGGATTTATAATGAGTCATCAGCAGCTGTAAGAAGATTCTAACCACCATCAAGAAGAACCAGGAGTAGGGTGTATCCTTTAAACTGTAAGATCCCTGCACACTGAACCTCCTCAATTCAGGGATGAAAAGCTAAGATTCCTGCACAATGGACCTCCTTAACCCAGGAATAGTAACTGATACAGCAAAGGAGTAACAGAGAAGCAGCAGCAACACAGCCAAGAACCAGAAAATGAGACATAGCAGTGAGATTCCAAGGCCACGGAGTAAGGAAAGATGAGTGACTTTGGAAAGGGCTTGTGGACTGGGGTATCTCCAAGGACTTAAGTTGGGGAGCTGGATTTGCTGACCCACAGAGCTCGAACTGAGTGCCATCAGTGTGTGGCTTGTGGTGGAGTGGTGTGTCCTATAGGCATTTATCAGCAGCTAACTGAAACTACTGTGCCTTGAGCATTTCTGACCATGAATATTATAATCTGTTACCTTCCCTAATAAATTCCATAATTGTGTGTTTGTTGTCAGAATTTTGTGTGTCTGTTGCAATGAATTATTGAACCTGTTTGGGTAGACAGGATGGGGGAGGATTGGTTTGGTGGCACAGGTCATACATTTTTTGCGAAATCCTATAATAATTCACTGGGTTAGAATCAACTTGATGGCACACAACAAACCACCAGGACCACTATTATTATCTTCCCACTCATCTGACAGTTTGTCACATTGTGGTAATTTGTGTGATGTTGTGATGCTAGAAGTTATGCCATCAGTATTTTTAATACCAGCAGGGTCAACCATGGTGGACTGCTTTCAGAAGAACTGCCAGAATAAGACAGACTAGGAAGAAGAAGAGGCAGACCATTTCTGAAGGGTCAGCAACTGAAAAGCTTGTGAATAGTGGCAGAACACTGTATGGTATAGTGAGTATGGAAGGCACTGAAAACACCGCAGGTTAACAACAACTATACACTTTACCAGAAGTGAAGTATTTTCCTCACAAGATGGAATACTCATGAAGTATATTCTTCATTAGGTGGAATACTTAGCTATCAAATGGACTTTATCAGTGGGAAGAGATGACAGAGACATGAAATATTATCAGCCAAATAATGCCAAGGACCTACTACTTTATGTAAGTCCAGGCTAAGGCTCAAGAAAATGAAAATGAGTTAATGAGAGTCAAAAAATGACTTTAAGTATATATCACCTGGACTTAAAGAGCATCTCACATATAGGAGCATCTCACATATAGATGTAATACATTAGACACTAATGGTGAAAGACCAGAAGAGTTGTGGGATGGCATCAAGAACATAATGCAGAGG
>NW_006408600.1:5746953-5778981 GCF_000296735.1 Chrysochloris asiatica | reverse complement strand
GTAGAACTGGTGCATTTGTGTAATGGTGTTGGAGGAGAATATTGAAAGTGCAATGGGCTGCCAAAAGAACAAACAGATCTGTGTTGGAAGAAGTGCAGTCAGAGTGTTCCTTAGAGGTCAGGATGACCAAACTTCATCTCTCATATTTTGGATACATTTTCAGGAGGAACCAGTCACTGGAGAAGGAAGTTACGTTTGGTAAGTTGGAGGGCCATAGAAAAAGAGGAAGATCCCCAAGGAGATGGATTGGCAAAGTGGCAGCATCAATTGGGTCAAGCATGGCAACAATTGTGAGGTTGACCCAGGACTTAGCAGTATTTCATTCTGTTGTGCATAGGGTCACTATGAGTCGGTACCGACTGGATGGCACCTAACAACAACAACAACATGCTTCTTTACTAGTTGACCTCTGTTTCTTTTTAGAAAATTGAAACATTTCACTTGTTCTTGATGGAATTAGATTTATCTCTAATTTTTCTAGATAAGAACTAGTAATTCTATCTTATGTATCTTATGTATTCTTGTTTTTTTAGTTCTTTTGAATTCTTGGTCCTTAGTTCCTTAAGTATTCTACTTAATACTTTATTTTCTCCTCTTTCTCCTGAAACTATTTTGTAACTATTGTATCCTCCACATTTGTCACTATTTGGTTTATACGATCCATCACATATTCTCTGAAAATTCCTTTATGGGAGTTTCTTTAGCTGATCTTTGTTTATAAGATTTTGCACCTGTGTTTTTTTTGTTTTTTTTTTTCCAGTTTTCTCTTTAACTCTATTACTTTTCAATTATTATAATTTATTTCCAGTATGCCTTCGTGATGGAGTCCTGGTGTGGCTCTGTGGGCTAATGTGCTGGACTGCAAAGTCAGTTTTAACCACAAGGTCAGCAGTTCAAACTCACCAGCTGTTCCTTGGAAACCTAATACAGAGTCGCTATGCATCATAACCAACTCAATGCCACTCAGAAACAACAACAACAACAAATGCCTTCTCTATGATTAGTCCTTCAATTTTTCAAGAGCTCTATGAGCAGTGTTGAAATACTTAATATGCAAGGTAAGCACCGGCTTATTTGTGCTTAATTACCAATATGTAGTTAAGTTTATAAATTGGTGTGGCACTGTAGGATAAACACTAGACTACAAAGGCAGTATGAACTGCAAGGTCAGCAGTTCAACTTTGAGAACTGCATACAGGGTCACTATGAATAGTAACCGACTCAACAACACTTAACAACACAATAAGCATGTTTGTTGGGAAACCAACTTCTGTCCATGAGTATAGTAATATTGCCCTAAAAATATTCTTGATGTATCTATTCTATTTTTAGTGGCACCAGAGGATATACATTGAAATGTTAACTGGAAAGTCAGCAGTTCAAACTCACCAGTCACTTCTTGGAAACTCTATACAGGTTCACTATACAGGGAACTAACTTGATAGCAGTAAAAACAATAACAACAACCTAGTATAGTATAGATTATAGAATGCTCTGGTGCTGCTCTAGAATAAGTCCTGGACTACTAATCATAGGATCATCAGTTTAAATCAGCTGTACTGAGGGAGAAAGATGATGGTTTTTGCTCCCATAAAAATATACAGTCTTGATGATAGAGAAATTAAAGGCTTTCAAATTGGCAAACAGGAAGTAAAACTCTCCTTATTTGCAGATGATATGATCCTATACTTAGAAAACCCCAAAACCTCAGTAAAAAACTACTAGACCTAATTAAAAGATTCAGCAAAGTGGCTGGGTATAAGATCAATATTCAAAAATCATTTGGATTTCTCTATAGCAACAATAGCAATGAAAAAAAACATTAGGAAAGCAATACCATTTACAATGCTGCACAAAGGATGAAATATTTAGAAAAAAACTTAACCAGAGAAACAAAGGACTTATACAAAAAAAATTACAAAACACTACTACAAGAAACCAAAAGAGACTTACAAAGTGGAAGAAGATACCATGTTCCTGGATAGGAAGACTCAACATTGTGAAAATGTCAATACTGCCCAAAGCAATTTACACATACAATGCAATCCCAATCCAGATTCCAACAACATTCTTCAAAGACATGGAAATGACGATTACTAACTTTATATGGAAAGGAAAGAGACCCAGGATAAGTGGGGGGGTAGGGGTGGAGGGGTGGGAGTGGGGGGGAGAGGGAAGACTGGCAATAGTAAAGAAGGGAGAGGGGAAAAAGAAGAACAAGGCGGATGGGAGAATGGTTGGGCAGGTTCGCATGGAGTAGGTGGGACAGAGCTAAATGACGAGATATGCACAACCCTGGAATAACAGGGCTTAAAGATATAGGGATTGAGGCATGGCTTAAAAGGAGGGAAAGAGGGGAATAGTGTTAGGATGCTTGGCTGTCTTTTGAATCTTAGTCTCCCTTGCCTACCACTGTGAAACAGACACTTAAAGGACGGGGAAGGAACAGACAGAAACATCACAACAGAAAACATGTGGGCCTGGATCCAGCCTATAACTAACTGGAATACCTTGGGGGGTGGGGTGCTGGAAACTGCCCAGACCCAAATGGTGGGGGGACTAGAATGGCACGGACAGATGGAGTGGCTGGGGACACAGGACTCAGGGAGGGAGAGGAGCTGTTTGCTTACAGCTATGGGCAGGGGCGGGCCTGTAGAGTGTATCCTTTGGTTATATGATGATGCACGGAGGGGATTTTAATCATTGCGATACAATAGCGAATAACTGTTATCAGGACTGATTGTAAGGGCTGGAAATGTAAAGGTAGATGTTTTGGGGCAAAGAGAGGGGAGTGATTAACCTTGTAGTCTAGAAGCGGAGGTCCCTGGGACCATCAAAGGAGAAGAGCGGAGAACGGAACCCTACCCAGAGAAGCAGTGATGCCCGAGATGGAGGCAGAGACGATGATGTGGGGAGATGGAGCGGCTGCAGTCTTTGGATCCAGAGAGAGAGAGAGGGGTGGTATGCGGACGACCGGGGAATAGGCTTGTGGTTGATGGATGATGCATGGAAGGGATTGTAACTATGGCAAGGAAACAATATACAATGAGATCATTGTGAAGCTGATGTCCTCCAATGTAAACTGTCACATAATTCAAAATAACGCATTATAAATAAATAAATAATTAAATGTACAGCCTTGGAAACACTATAGAGGGTCACTATGATTTGGAATCAACTTGACTGCAGTGGACTTGGATTGGAATGTTTTAGTATAGACTATACTTCGAATTTCTCTTTTATTTTAATCATGTTCCTTACATCTTGTCAGTGAGCTTATTTCCCATGTTACCTTTCTTGACTGGCATTATATTATTGACCATCGTCTTCAGCTCTTGAAATTTTTGGTGGATTTGGAAGTGGGACATGCTCCAACAGAAAGTTCTGAGAGTTCACAGACCAGATTTAAGTATACCAGGGGATTTCAAAAGGTTGATGGCAAAATGAAGTGAAGAAAATGTAATTTTTACATGAATTTTTGATAATTTTTAGTATTTGCTCCTTCCTTATCAAGTGATTTTGTTCTACAGGGATTTCAGTACCACTCTCTGACAATATTCTTTGTTGTTTTTTCATTTAACCATAGTTGTGAAGCTATAGTTTGGAAGTGACATGTGTTCTAATTTTTTAATGGAAAATCAATGTGCTCTGCAAACTTTCACCCAAATCACAATAAAATGTTAAAAGAAAAAAAGAGATTGAAAATAATGATGACTATCAACTCATAAGCATTATGGTCAGTTTTACAGAATAATTTTTAGCAATAGTTCTTGACTTTGTGACTTCAGAGTCTGTTTCTCTGATTCTTTTAGAGATTCCATGAGTACCTCACTATCTTTGAATACATTCCTTTTCTACTTTTAAAATGTCTCTGTTTTATAAAATGTATTAAATGTTTTCACACATATGTGCACTGACACATAATCATTTATTACTTTGTATTATGGTTGTTGTTGTTTTTATGTGCCATCGAGTTGGTTCCAACCCGTAGCAAGCCTGTACAGGGTTTCCAAGGCTGTAAATCTTTATGGGAGCAGAAAGCCTCATCTTTCTCCTTCCGTGAGGCTGGTAGGTTCGAACTTCTGACATGAAGGTTCACAGCCTGATTCATAACCACTACGCTACCAGAAGACATTAAATATAATTGTATTAGAGCTTTTATGTTAATTAATAAAAGTCATAGAAAGCAATATTAATCAGGATAGTTTAAATTATTAAAATATTATTTATTAACATTACTAAGTACTGGTGAAATCTAATATTATGCTTTATTTTAAAGTTTAAATTTTATGTTAAATAATTTATTCATCTTATATAAAATGTGTGTAAAGAAACAAACTGCATGTTAATACAAATGAGCTTGTGAAAGAATGTCAAGTGATATTATTGAACTGCCCAAAAAGAGATTTGTTGTTATTAGATAAATCAAGGCATCAGTTGTCAGTTGATCTATTCAAAGAAGGTAGTTAGAAGGGAAGACAAAAGCCAATATTCAAATTACCTGTGTGATTTGTTCTTTTTTGATTACAAATTGTCAATGCCAACAGGGTGGTGAGAAGAGACAGTAAAATCAAAATGTCACTTTCTTTCACAGATCAAAATCCTGTCACTTTATTTTATTTTATTTTTGTGGTATGGGAGCTATAATGAGCTCTAACAATGGAGCCACACTTATCTCCTCTTGAATTTTCAGTCTCCATTTTGAAGTATTGTGTTTAAGAGTCTATCAGTTGTTGCTTTCAGATGCTGTCTAAAACAACCTATTCTTTTATACAAACGATAAAACCCTGCCCAGTACACAAATTTAGGGGTTGTAGAGATGAGCAGATTATATGAGTACCTTGACTTCTGGTGTGAACACTTTCTGCACTCCCTACTACCTACTACTGTCATCCTGTATATCTCCTTCAGTGTATTGTTGTTGTTAAGTACACTTGAGTCAGTTCAGACTCATAGTGACCCTGTATAGGGTTTCCATGGAGTGGCTGGTGAACTTGAACCATTAACCTTGTGGTTCAAACTGACCTTGCAGTCCAGTGCATTAACTCACAGTGCTATACCAGGACTCCTTGCTAGAATGGTATAATCTATTTCATTTAAATAACTTTATCACTATATTTTATTTGGGTCAAATCCTGTAGCAATTATTATAAGAATGGATTCTGGTGTTGCAGATGTTAGTTCCATAACTACACATGCTTATCAAAGCAAACAAAATAATGCTTTTAAATTTGGTGAATTGTTTGTACTACATGGGTAGCTTGGTGGTGTAGTGGGTTTTGGGTTCAACTGCTAAGACAAAGGTCAGCAGTAGAATCCACCAGTTATTCTGGAGAAGAAAGATGAGGCTTTCTTCTCCAGTAAAGATTCACAGCCTTGGAAACCATATACAAGGTAGCTGAGTCCAGAAGGACTTGAAGGTACAGAACACCAACAACCGTACTGACTCACCTGTGGCTATGATGATGGAAATTACACTATTGGTATTTTAAAATCAAGTAGGATCACCTATTGTGGTTTCAGAAGTATTTTCAGATTAAGACTAGGAAGACAGACCTACTCATATATTCTCGAAAATTAACTCATGAAAAAACCTAAGGCTTTGAACAGACTATTGCTTGGCATAGTGCTGTAAGATGAGTTTCCAAGGTTAGAATGTACTCAAAATAAATAGCGGCAACAACAAAATTCTTAAGCAAACTAAAAATGATGATGAACCTTGACAGGGCAAGTTTCATTCTTTAGTACATTGGATCACTATGAGTTAGAACCAACCCATTGGCAACTAACAGAAAAAGCAAATTCAGGGAAACAAAAATAAAATATACCTCTCAAGACTTACAGTCATTTTTATTATAAAGATCGAAATCATTAACAGCTCTAATGAGCTCCACTTGTGCTGCATGTCAACATTGAGACTCATCCCATTGCTCCCTCAGGTTTCCGTGCTCTAGTCACACTTTCCCTCTTTCCACCTACACCCCCATCATAGGTGGAAACATGCTGTTACCTCTGCCAGTAAGATTCTTCACTGACTTTGATCTGCTATATCCAGCAATTGTTATTCTTTTTTTAATGAGAATGGAATTAATCTCCTCAGATATCTGGCATTACCACCTATATTACAATAGTTGTCCTTCTAAAACACTTTCAAGATTTCAAATTTTAGCCTCTCACATGCTTTTCCTAATTTTAAGCTGTATAATTTTTGCTGATATTCTGACAACCCAATAACCATCTGTACATCCTAACTTTTATATATCCAGATCAGTCATGAGGTCAACTCTGTCTATGATAGGATAATATCCATGTGTACACAGGAAGTCCTGGTGTGACGCTGTGGTCAAATGCATCAGACTGCACAGTAGTTTAAACTGCAAGGTCAGTTGTTCAAGCTCACCAGCTGCTCCTTGGAAATCCTATACAGTGTTGTTATGAGTAGGAATCGACTCTAAGGCACTTCACAACAACAACAAAACAACAGAGAAGATAAGTTAATACCACTTTTACTCAAACTTATGCTCCAATCATTAAAGCCAGAGAGGATGAAATAAAATTATTCTACCAAATTCTTCAATATGAAATTGATCAAACATGCAATTAAGATGTATTGATCATTACTGGTTATTGTAATGCAAAGGTTGGGAACAAACAGGAAGGATCAGTACTTGGGAAATACAGCCTTGGTGATAGAAATGATGATAAAGATCGCAGGTTAGAATTCTGAAAAATCAATGAATTGTTCATTTTAAATACCTTCTTTAGACAGCAGAAGAGATGATTATGTAGATGGAATACAAAGAAATTAAATTGACAATATTTGTAGAAAGAGACGATTGGAAAGTTCCATATCATCAGCCAAAACAAGGCCAGGGGCAGATTGTAGAACAAACCATCACTTGCTCATATGCAAATTCAAACAAAAGCTGAAGAAAATGAAAACAAGTCCGCAAGAGCCAAAAGGTGACCTTGAAAAAATCGCACCTGAATTTTGAGATCATCTGGAGAACAGATTTGATACATAAAAAGTAAAGACTTAATACAATAAGAGTTGTGGGATGACATAAGGAACATCATGCAGAAAGAAAGCAAAAAGTCATTAAAAAGTCAAGAAAGAAGGAAATGTCAAAATGGATGTCAAAAGAGACACTGAAATTTGCTCTCCAGAGTAGAGATGTAAAACAAATGGAAGAAATGAGAAGGTACATGAGCTGAACAGAAAATTTCAAAGGTCAGCTCGAGAAGATAAAGTCAAATATTACAACGAAATGTGAAAAAAATTGGGAGTCAGAAAACCAAAAAGAAAGGACATGCTCAGTATTTCTCAAGCTGGGGGAACTGAAGAAAAAAAATTCAAGCCTTGACTTTTGTTATTGAAGGATTTTTTGGGCAAATTATTGAAAGACACAGAGAGCATCAAAAGAAGATGGAAGGAATATGCAGAGTCACTGTACCAAAAGAAATGGTTGATGTTCAAACATTTCAAGAGGTAGCATAAGATCAAGAGCCACTGATACTGATGAAAGAATATCAAGGTACATTGAGAAATTGGCAATGCAAAGGCACCAGGAACAGATGGAATGAAAATTTAAACCTTTCAAGAAAGTGAGGCCTCACTAGAGGTACTCACTCATCTATGACAGGAAATTTGGAAGATAGCTATGGGGCCAACTTATTGGAAGAAATCCATATTTGTGTCCACTCCAAAGAGAGGTGAACAACGGAATGCAGAAATCATCTGACAATATCGTTGATATCTCATGTGATTAAAGTTTTACTAAAGGTAATACAGAAATGGCTGCAAACACACATTGACAGAGAGCTTCCAGAGGTTCAAGCCTGATTCAGAAGAGGCCATGGAACAAGGGATATCATTGCTGATGTCCAATGGATCTTGGCTGAAAACAGCAAATATCAGAAAGAAGTTTACCTGTGTTTTATAGACTACGCAAAAGCTTTTGATTGTGTGGATCATGACAAGCTATGGATGACATTGTGAAGTATGAGTATTCCAGAACACTTAATTGTGCTCATGAGGAAACTGTACCTGGACCAAGAGGCAATTGTTCCAACAGAACATGGCAACACTGAATGTTTTAAAGTTAAGAAAGGTGTGCAACAAGGTTGTATTCTTTCACCATACTTATTCAACCTGTATGCTGAGCAAATAATCCAAGAAGCTGGGTTCTATGAAGAAAAACATGGCATCAGGATTGAATGAAGACTCATTAACAACCTGCTATATGCAGATGATACAACCTTGCTTGCTGAAAGTGAAGAGGACTTAAAACATTTACTGATGCAGATCAAAGAGCACAACCTTCAGTATGGATTGCATCTCAATGTAAAGAAAACAAAAATCTTCACCACTGGACCAATAAACAACATTCTTATCAACGAAGGAAAGATTGTAGTTGTCAATGACTTCATTCTTATTGGATCAACTACCAACACTCACGGAAGCAGCAGTCAAGCGATCAAACAACGTATTACATTAAGCAAATCTGCAGCACAAGAACTTTTTAAAGTGTTGAAGAGCAAAGATGTCAGCTTGAGGAGTAATGTGTGCCTGACCCAAGCCATGGTGTTTTCAATAACCTCATATGCATGCAAATGCTAGACAGTGAATAAGGAAGACCATAGAAGAATTGATGGTTTTGAGTTGTGGTGTTGGAGGAGAATATTGAAAGTGCCATGGGCTACCAAAGGAACAAACAGATCTGTGTTGGAAAAAGTGCAGCCAGAGTGCTCTTTGGAAGCCAGGATGGCGAAACTTTGTCTCTCATACTTTGGACATATTGTCAGGAGGCACCAGTCACTGGTGAAGGATATCATGTTTGGTAAGGTGGAGTATCAGAGAAAAAGAGGACTACTCCCAGCGAGATGGTTTGGCAAAATGGCAGCATCAATGGGCTCAAGCATGGCAACAATTGTGAGGTTGACCCTGGATTGGGTAGTGTTTCACTCTGTTGTACATAGGGTCACTATGAGTCAGTACTGACTCAATAGCACCTTACAAAAAACCTTTTCAAAGATAAAAGAAAAGTGGTGAGGCAAAGCAAATAAGAACATATATTTCTTTTACAAAACCACCTCAGATAGGCCAACAAAAGTCTAATATTTTCACTGAAGAAGCAAAGTTAGTGAAAAGAGATGAGGAAAAAGGAAATATTATTTTTGCACCTGGAAACTTTGAAGTGTTATTCATATTGAGACATCTCTGGATTCAATAATAAAGTCCATACAACATTTGAAGGAGCAGGGCCATATGGTACAGGTGACCAGAGTCATTTATTTGAATCTCTGTTCACTTCTGATTATGTTTTGATGGAGAGAAGAAAGGAACAGTTTAGACATAGTATAGGATAGCCTGCTTATGTTGTCAGCAATGTCAATGTTAGGAGATAGTTTATTCCTCCCTTTAGAGATAAGAAGGAATACAGTGGTTTGTTGTTGTTTTTAAGTGCTGTTGAGTAGGTTCCGACCCACAGTGACCCTGTATAGGGTTTCCGAGGAGTGACTGATGAGCTGGAGCTGCTGACTTTCTGGTTCAAACCATGTTGCAGTCGGGCTCATTAACCCACAGTGTCACACCAAGACTTTGGTCCCTGAAGACAAAGATCAAGTTTGTCTTGTTTATAATGGTGTCTTTCCCGGTGTGGTGCTATGGGCTAATGTGTCAGACTACAAAGTTATTTAATTTGCAACGTTGGTGGTTCAAGCTCACCAGCTGCTCCTTGGAAACCCTATACAGGGTCAGGTCAGAATCAACTCTACATCATTTAACAACAATAACAACTTTCATGCCTAACACTATGCCATGCATTTGCCTGTGGTGAATATGTGCCACAACACATATTGGAGTTGGTTCCAACACATACAGACACTTTATAGGTTTTTGGAGGCTGTAAACTTTGTTGTTGTTATTATTGTTAGGTGCTATCCATGTATCTTGTATTGCTCCAGTGGTTCTAAACTGGTCTGCTTGTCCTTTCAAGTGGCAATGTCCCACATCAGACAGTTCTGGAGAGTCTTAGAATTCCACCTAATGTCCCATATACTGCAAGGGCTCCACAATAGACCTATCTCACTGGGCGAGTTGTAGAACCCCTTTTAGGTATTCCAATAAGTTATAGACTGAAGACAGGCTTACAAGCTTTCTGCAATCATGTTTCCTGATATTCCTTTCTATCCCACCTAAGTGTCTATTTTACAATAATAGGCAAGGGAAACCAATATTCATAAGTCAGTCAAGCATCTTAACATTACTTTCTCCTTTTTTACCCATTCAGACTATGCCTTAATCCCTGTATCACAGAGCCCTATTGTTCCAAGGTTGAATTGTTGTTGTTGTTGTCAGGTGCCATAGAGTAGGAACCAACTCATAGCAACCCCATGCACAGCAGAACGAAACAATGCCTGATCCTGGGCCAACCTCATTACCGCTGCCACACTTGAGTCCATCAATGATGCCACCTGGCTGATCCATCTTGTTGGGGGTCTTCCTCTTTTTCTCTGACCCTCCACCTTACCCATCATGACATCCTTCTCCAACGATTGTTTCCACCGGACAATATGTCCAAAGTATGAGAGACAAAGCTTAGCCATCCTGGCCTCGACAGAGCACTCTGGCTGCACGTCTTCCAAAACAGATCTATTGGTTCTTTTGGCAGTCCACGACACTTTCAGTATTCTCCTCCAACACCACAACTCAAAGGCATCAAGTCTTCTACGATCTTCCTTATTCACTGTCCAGCTTTCGCATCCATATGAGGCTATTGAAAACACCATGGCCTGGGTCAGGCACACCTTAGTCCTCAAGCTGACATCTCTGCTCTTCAATACTTTAAAAAGTTCCTGTGCAGCAGATTTGCTTAATGCAATACATCGTCTGATCTCTTGACTGCTGCTTCTGTGAGTGTTGATAGTTGATCCAAGAAGAATGAAGTCCTTGACAACTTCAATCTTTTCTCCATTGATAAGAATATTGTTTATTGGTCTCTCCATTGGTGAGGATTTTTGTTTTCTTGACATTGAGATGTAATCCATATCGAAGGCTGTGCTCTTTGATCTTCATAAGTAAATGTTTCAAGTCCTCTTCTCTGTTCCATTTAGCCCATGCAAACCTGCCTCAGCATTCAACTATTTATTGAAAATATATCTAATTATTGAAGATGCCCAACAAATACTTGAAAATTTTGGTACATGTCCAGAAATCAGATAGAGTAACTGAAACAAATGAACCGCAGGTAGATCTAGACTTCCCATTGGAAGGAAGGAAGGCTTTGGAAATTCCTGAAAAGGTATTCAGGAGAATGATATTGATGTGCATCTAAATGGTCCACAGAGGGGTTGAGAAACATAAGGATGAAGTCAGGGAAACAGTTTAGGAACAAGCAAATAAGATAGAAATAGCATCAGAAACTATTCTAAACCTTCAAAAAAAAAAAAAAGGTCCAAATGATTAATAATAAAATGTTAGAAATGGACAATACACTGAAAGGGAAAAGTAGTAGAATTGAAGAAATGGAAACAAGAAGCAGCAAGCTGGAAGACACATCTCTCAATACTGCTAAGATAGTAGAGCAAGCAGAAAAAAGCATAAAAAAACTGGGAAAAAAATCTAAGATTTGTGTGGGACAATATGAAGAGGAATAACTTGAGAATTACTGGCATTCCAGAACAGTAAGAATCAGAGAGGATTCTAGAGAAGATAATTGAAAAGCTACTATAAGAATATACCCCAAAAGAAAATCACCAGGATATATCATAATCAAGCTGTCCAAAATCAAAGAAAGGAGAGAATCCTGAAATAAGATAGGGAATAAAGAAATAATTGTTACTTAAAAAGGCAAGCAAATCCAATTAAGCTTGGTCTTTCAGAAGAAACCATGCAGGAAGCAAGCAAATGGGGAGACATATCTAAAACCCTGAAAAAAAGAAAGAGAAAACCCCCACAAAACTACAAACTAAGAATCATCTACTCATCAAAGTTGTCAATCAAACATTCCAGGATAAACAGAAGTGAAGGGACTTTGTCAAAGCCAACCCAGCAATTCAAAATATCCTAAAGGGAATTATTTGTACTGAGAACCAGAAAGAACAGACAACAACCAGAGACTGACATATGTGGCAACACCACCCGGAACTTAATCCACAGATGGAAGAGTATAGAACAGAACAGAACTTTAAGAATGAATTCATTTTTTGCGATAGCAGTGAAAACCAGGTAGGGTACGATCCGGTAAGAAGGGAGGGGGATCTCACAAAAGAAGTGCTCATAGAACAACTCCAGAACTACGGATCTATCATAAGATCCAGGACGTCAGCTTCCTGCACTCGCAAGTGAAAAAATCACAACACTATGGAAAATACAGAGAGTTAGGAATATAGAGACGGGACTCCCCCAGTGACTACCCCACCCTTGCAGAGTCTAGAGGGTGGGGCCAAAGCCAGTCTGGCTCAGAAAACTGCACTAAAAGTGGTGCCAAGCCATTTGCCAAACAACAACAACAAAAAAAAAACCCAACAAAAAACGTGGGAGACGACACACTTTCCCCTCTTTCTCCCTATCCCACCTTTATTGCTCAGCTGGGACATCAGGTGGGACAGTTTTCCCACTGTACAGAGAGAGGGAGGTTGGCAGCAACTTATGACATCACCCGTGGAGCCACAGACCTAGAAGTTTCCCCAGAGGGACCCTTTGCAGTGGTACACAGGGAGTAGGTTCTGACTCCAGACTACCCTCTGCGGGGTTTCTGGGGCTGTGGGTCTCTGTGGGAGTGGAGCACCTCATCATTCTTGCCAGTGTGGCTGGTGGTTTTAAGCTGCTCACCTTGCGGTTTGTGGCCCCATCATGGCCGCTGTGCTGCCCAAGCTCCCTGCACAGAATCAATTCAAAGCAATCTGTAAAACCCCAGCATAAAAGGACTCAACCATCCTGAGAATTGCACTGTGCACACGGAGATACCTAACTGACTTTTACAGACAAAAATACTGGACAATCTTTCTCTCATTAACTCCCTAAAATCTACCTGTGCAACTCTACTGTAGTGACTAGAGGAGGGGCCTGAGAGAGCAGACACCCCAGCCCCCTACTGGAGACTTCTAATTGCACACACACTAACAGTGTAGCTCGGAACAGTTGATCACAGCTTCATTTCTGTTCTGTGGTGATTTTTGTCTATGCATTTATATTACTTCTGCTTTTGGTCCTTTTAATCACACATCTTTCCGGAGGTGGGAGCTTTTTCTCCCCACATTACCCAAGAAAAGACAACAATTGTGGCCATATAGCCAAGCTATAAGCATACCCCATAGTATTCCACCATTGAGACAAGAGCCACCAACACCCGCTAAGCATTACATGCGAAACGGGAAGACTATATCCTGAACATATTCACCAGGAGACACCCAGTAAGCTTAAAAACAAACAACAAATATTCACTTAAGCTTTAAAACAACAACAAAACCCACATAACTATCATGATATAACAAAAAGCAATAAACGATATTGAAACATATCCCAAAACAGAAGAGAGTAGCTGATGCAAATGAGCTAGAGACAGACAAAGGCTTTCTAGAAGAGGGAGAGCAGGTTTTGGATATGCCTCAGAAAGAATTCAGAAGAATGATATGGAAACAAATTCAAATGCTCTGAAAAGGGGTGGAGGAAAACAAGGAAGAAGTCAGGAAAGTACTACAGGAACAATTAAATAAGATTGATACAGCATGGAAACAATTCAAAACCTGCAAAAAGATTTCCAGCTGATCAATAGTAAGATATCAGAAATGGACAATATGATGAAAGGGAAAAGGAGCAGAATAGAATAGATGGAAGCCAGAACTAGCAAGCTGGAAGACAAAGCTCTCAATACTGCTAAGACAGAAGAGCAAGAAGAGAAAAAGGATAAAACAATCTAAAGAGAGTCTAAGATTCATGCTGGATAACATGAAGAGGAACCACTTAAGAATTATTGGTATTCCAGAACAGGAAGAATCAGAGAAATTCACAGAGGAGATACTTGAAGAGCTTCTGGAAGAAAATTTCCCTAACATCTAGAAAGATGAGAAGATAAACATTCAACCAAGAATTGTCTATCCAACAAAACTATCAATCAAATATGATGGTGCAATCAAGATATTCCATGATAAACAAAATCTGAGAGATTTTATCAAAATCAACCCAGCACTTCAAAACATCCTAAAGGGAGCTCTGAGGACTGAAAACCAACAAGAACAGACAACAACCAGAGATTGACAGGTGTGGCAACACCACCTGGAACTCAGTCAACAGATACCAGAGTCCAGAACAGAACAAGAAATTCAAAGGAGCTGGGAGGTCAACCCAGATCAAAATTATATCAATGTCAAAGAAGGAACAAACGTAGCAACAGAAAACCAAGTGGTGAGGATGCTAGGTAAATTACAGGATACAATGGATTATCTTAAATGGAGACAGAAGTTAGTAGACTATATGGTAACCCCAAAGAAAGTTAATACTTCACAACTTATCAAAAAAATGAATTTCCAAGCAGAATAAGCAAACACGAAAACTAAAAAGAAACTGACAAGAAATAGCACAAAAAACAAACCTTGCCAGGAAGGCATGCAAAACAAAAGAACGAAGAGCACCACCAAAAAAGTAATATAATGGCAGCAATTAATTCATACCTATTGATAATTACATTGAATGTCAATGGATTGAATGCACCACTAAAAAGGCAGGGAGTGACAGAATGGATAAGAAAACAAGACCCTTCAATATGCTGCCTGCAAGCAACACACCTTATACACAAAGACAAAAACAGACTAAAAGTTAAAGGATGGAAAAAAAAATTACCAAGCTACTGCAACAATAAGCAAGTAGGACTGACAATACTAATCTCTGACAAAGTAAACTTTAAGATAAAAACCAGCACAAAAGACAAAGAAGGACACTACCTCATGATCAAAGGGTCAATTGAGCAAGATGACATAATCATAATAAACATATACACTCCCAATGAAAGAGCACAAAGATACATGCAGCAAACCTTACTAAATTGAAGAAATAAATAGATAAATGTACAATTATAGTGGGAGATTTTAACACACCACTCTCAAAAAGGAACAGAACAAGCAGAAAGTATCTTGAGAAAATTACAGAGGAACTAAACAACACAATCAACCAACTTGACCTCATAGATGTATACAGAGCATTCAATCCAACAACATGACAATATACATTCATCTCCAGTGTGCATGGAACATAATGGCAGCAATTAATTCATACCTATTGATAATTACATTGAATGTCAATGGATTGAATGCACCAGTAAAAAGGCAGAGAGTGGCAGAGTGGATAAGAATTTTCCAGAATTGATCATGTGTTAGGTCAGAAACAATCCTTCATAAATTTACAAACATCAAAATTCTACAGAGCATCTTCTCAGATCACAATGCCATAAAACTAGAAATCAACAATAAGAAGACCAAGGCAATAAAGTTGCATACCTAGAAACTGAAAAACACCCTGCTGAAAAGTGACTGGGTAAAAGAAGAAATTAAACGTGAATTCACAAAGTTCCTGGAAACAAACAAGAATGAAAACACAATATACTAAATTCTTTGGGACACGGCAAAAGCAGTGCTTAGAGGACAATTTATTGCAATAAATGCTCATATCCAAAAAGAAGAAAGAACAAAAATCAACACATTAACATAATATCTTCAAGAAATAGAAGTAGACCAGCATAGGGAACCTACAGTCACCAAAAGAAAGGAAATAATAAAGATAAGAGCAGAAATAAACATGATGGAAAATGGAAAAACTATAGAAAGAATCAACAGGACAAGAAGCTGGTTCTGTGAAAAGATTAATAAAATTGACAAACTATTGGAAAAACTAACAAAAGGTAAGAGGGAGAGGACACAAATAATTCAAATGAGTTAAGTCACAACAGAACCAAACAACATCAAAAGACTAATTCAGATACTATGAAGAGTTGTACTCAAACAAATTCAAAAACTTAGATGAGATGGATATATTTCTAGAGAAACATGACCTACCTAAACTTACTCAGAATGAAGTAGAAAACTTGAACAAAACCATAACAAAAGAAAAATTGATCAGGTTATCAAGAAACTGCCAAGCAACAAAAGTCCAGGCCCAGAAGGCTTCATGGGTGAGTTCTACCAAACGTTCAGGGAAGAGCTGTCACCAATTCTACTCAAATTATTCCAGAATATAGAAGAGAAAGGAAAACTCTCTAATACATTTATGGAGCAAGTATAACCCTCATACCAAAACCAGGAAGGACTTCACTAAAATAGAAAACTATAGACCAATATCCCTCATGAACATAGACACAAAAATTCTCAACAAAATCCTAGCCAACAGAATCCAACAGCACATAAAAAAAAAAACAATACATCATGACCAAGTGGATTTCATAAAAGGAATGCAAGGATGGTTCAACATCAGAAAAAAAGCAACATAATCCATCATATAAATAAAAAAAAAGGAAAAGAACCACATGATGGTATAGATTGATGCAGAAAAGGCATTTGACAAAATCCAACATCCATTCTTGATAAAAAAAACAGTCAACAAAGTTGGAATTGAAGGGAGATTCCTCAATATAATCAAGAGCATATATACAAAACCAACAGCCTACATTACTCTCAATTGAGAGAAACTGAAACCCTTCCCTCTGGGAACAGGAACCAGACAAGGATTCCCTTTATCACCTCTCCTATTCATTATTATGCTGGAAGTTTTAGCCAGAGCTATACGGCATGATATAGAAATTAAAGACATTCAAATTGGCAAAACGGAAGTAAAACACTCCTTATTTGTAGACGATATGATCCTATACAGAAAACCCCAAAGACTCAGTAAAAAAAACTAGTAGACCTCATCGGAAGATTCAGCAAAGTGGCAGGGTATAAGATCAATGCCATTTACAATAACCACACAAAGGATGAAACATTTAGGAGTAAAGTAAACAGCGAAACAAAGGACTAATACAAAGAAAATTACAAAACACTACTACAAGAAATGAAAAGAGGCCTACAGCTTGAGGTTCACCTGACTCAAGCCATAGTATTCTCAATAACCTCATACACTTATGAAAGCTGGACAGTGAATAAGGAAGACCATAGAAGAATTGATGCCTTTGAGTTATGGTGTTGGAGGAGAATATCGAAAAGTTCCATGAGCAGCCAAAAGAACTAATAGATCTGTTTTGGAAGAAATGCAGCCATATTGTCAGGAGGTATCAGTCATCATGTTTAGTAAACTGGAGGGTCAGAAGAAAAGAGGAAGACCCCCAATGAGATGGATTGGCCAAGCTGAAGCGTGGCAACAATAATGAAGTTGGCCCAGGATTGAGCAGTGTTTCATTCTGCTGTGCATAATGTCACTATGGGTAGGTACCAAGATGATGGAACCTAACAACAACAACAACAACAAGTCACAGAGGACTAGATCCAAGAGTGAAACATCTAGCTGATGTGAAGTGAAAGGAGACACACAAGAACACCCAGACTCACAGATAGTACCCATTTAACTTAGCCTCAATGGCTTGATGATCAGAACTCAACTAGAGGAAGATATAGAAATTTGATAAACAAAACAAGTGTAAATTGATACAATGTAATGTACTTGACCTATACTTATTGATGTAGTAGCTCAAAATACCAACTAATATGGAAGGAGTCTTAATATCAAGGATCAATCATATCCCCTCTGTACACAGGGATGATATGGATGGGCAAATTAGACATTGACTACCTGAAATTGGGTGGAAGGCTTTATAAAGGCACAAAGTGGCTTGTTTACAAGTTTGAAGAGGGAGTTTAGTTTCAGAGTACAGTGGAACGTAGAAACCCACTGAATAGTTTTCATCTTGTCTAGATGGGTTTGGTGAAAAGGGATGGGGATAAGATTCTTAGGATTCAATAGTGAGTAATTGTTATAATGATTAATTGCAAATGTCATAGGTGTAAAGGTAGAAGTTTTGTAACATAAAAGGAGGAGCAGTTAATCTTACATTCTAGGGACAAGGACCCTAGGACCATCAAGGCAGAAGAGCATGAGCTGAATGTAAGGCCCTATGCAGAGAAGCAAGGACACCAGAGATGTAGGCAAAGATGATGGCATTGAGAGATAGAGCAGCTGAGGCCTCTAGACTCATGGAAAGAGAAAAGCTAACTTTTGGTGGCCAGGAAGCAAGCTTGCAGAAAGTGCCCTTTGGTTGTTTAAATGATTATATTTTCCTGAGTGTTTTTGTGTACATGAAAAAAAAAAAGAAAAAGAACAGAGGAAATAGAAGCAATTACTGTTGAATGTTGATGCATTGAGAGAACTGTAATCATTATAATGACATGAAATACGATAGGATAAGTGCAAAACTGATGTTCTCCCATGTAAACTATCACTCAATACACAATAAAAGCTTTAAAGGAAAAAAAAAAAAGGTATTTGCAATGAAGAAGTCATTGGCCTTAAAAATTCTATCATGTGATCTCCAGCATCTTTTTTTATCATCACGTGTGTATTTTCCTGTAACTGATTCTTCCTCTTTGTTTTTTGGATATTATTGTAGTTTTTAGATATTACCTTATTACTAACAATATGGTACCTCCAGATAGATCTTGATGTGTTCTTTTTCATCATGAATGTGATGCCATACATTTACAATTTGTCATTCTTAACATAGTAAACATGTGATTCTCAGATTCAAAATGGCCAATACCAGTCCATTTCAGCTCATTAATGCATAGGATATCTGTGTTTATGTATTCTGTCTCATTTTTCACAATTTCTAATTTTCTTAGATTCATACTTCACATATTCCAAGTTCTGATTATTAATGGCTATCTCTCCTAATTTTAAGTAGTACTCCAACAGCAGGTAAAGGTCCTGAAGGCTTTACTCCACTCACGTCATCACTGACAACTAATTTTATGGTAAATAAGGGAAAATTAACAACTTAAATTCAGATTTTGGATCATGTCAAGTGTCTTCTTAGTGTTCAATAAATAATTAAATTCCAAAGTAATACTACTATACTTTTTTCTTCCCACTCCTCAGTTGTTATGCCGATGATGCCATTTTTCACTCACAGCAATGCTCTTAAGCATTGTTGTTTTTGTTGTTGTTATGTGCCATTGAGTTGATTCTGACTCACAGTGAAACTTTATATGGTGTCCAAGGGTGTAAATGTTTACAGAAGTAGAAATTAATGGTCTCAAGGGAATATCTTTATTGTTGTTGTTGTAAGGTGCATTGAGTCAGTATTGACTCATAGCAACCTTGTGCACAACAGAACAAAACACTTCCAAATTCTGCATGAATCTCACAGCTGATGCTATATTTCATCCCAGAGCTACTCCCATTGTGCCAAGCCATCTCATTGGGGTTTTCCTCTTTTTCTCTGGCCCTCCATTTTACCAAACATCATATCTTTTTCCAAGGACTGATTCCTCCTGACAGTAAGTTCAAACTATAAGAGACAAATTCTGGTCATCCTGGCTTCCACTGAGCATTCTGGGGCTGTACTTTTTTCCAATAGAGATTGTTCTGTTGGCAGTTCTTGATACTTTTACTGTTCTCCAACACCATAGCTCAAATACACCAATTCTTCTAAGGTCTTCTTTATTCACTATCCAACTTTTGCATGCAAATAAATTATTGAAAATACCATGGCTTGTGTCAAGTGTACCTTAGTTTTCAACCTGACATTTTTGCTCTTCAACACTATGAAGAGGTTTTGTGCAGCAGATTTGCCTTATACTATACATAGCATAGCTTCCAGCATCACAGCAACATGCAAGACACCACAGGACGACCAAATGGCAGACAAGTAGTGGGAATATCTTTATAGAGGGTACCTATTTTGTTTGTTTAGAATAATTGGTAACTATGATTTTTGGTCATTTACCCTGTTATTCTATAATAGCTCTATATGAAAACATTGTGACTCAAGCAAGGTACAAATCTTTTACAAGTTTGATTAATTTATTTGTTGACCTCATACACCAAAAATTTACAAATGTAACTTTTATACATTTCAGAAAAATGTTTAACTTCCTTTTAAAATTTATTTTGAAGCATGCATAATACAGAAATGATAATAGCCTAGTAAAATTATAGGTGCTGGTATATAAATTGAAATTAATACTTCACCTTATAAAATAGATAATGTCTATTGGGTATCTAAGAAAGTTTCCAAAGAGAACACATGCACTGAAAATCTACCTCATTTGCAAGAGTTCAAAGGATATCCATTCTTAACTGAATGACATCAAAAAGAATTGTAAAAATATCTTGTCAAGCAGCATTGTTGTGCTGTCTAGCTTTTTAATCGTAGCATAATGTTAATGCTACTAATGTTTCTGCAAAGACACACAGAGGTCAAGGATGCAGAGAGGGAGAAAAATAGGGAAAGAAAGAAAATGTGTGCTAATTATATTTTCTGGTAGTTTGGTAAGATGATGTGACTTTCTTTAGTAAACTATTGTATTTGTAGGCATATGATCTGATTTTAAAACAATTCTTTGAATATAAGTAATCAAAGTAACTGGCTTGACAAGTGTAAGCCAGGAGCAAAATATAATGAACTTGGATTAATGTTTTGTAAATATAAAGAAATACACACAAAAATATTAGAGCAACATATTGAGAAAAATTTGTGAACATCTTGGCATTCAAATTACATTGTTTACTTTAGCTTTTGGCATCAAATTCTATATTATCACAAATGTTTAAGATGTCAGTTTCCCAGTGACTAGAATTAACATTTGGCGTAGATGTATTCGTATACCTTCATATAGCTCTATAAATTAATCATTCCTGATCTCTGAAAAATGTATACACATATATAGATCTTTGCATACACATATTTACGAACAGAAACTCTGTAATCACAGGTCAAAGAATTATATCAGTTGCACGTGTTTTGTCTTGTACTGGTAAGATAATTTGTTTATTGTTTCAACCTAAATGAAACCTCAAGAATGACTACATTTAAGCCTCCTTTCCACTTAACAACTTTATACTTATAAACATCAATTCTAAAATACATCCTTAGAATCTTTAAATATATATGCAGTGTTAGGATTTCCCTTGAGTACCATAAAAGTCCCTAATGTAAATTTTGTATTCATACCTTGTATATTTTAATATTGATAGCAACAACTAATGATCATTGTTATCAAATATATGATGTGACCTACAGTTAGCTACTCTGAATATATAACTTCCATTTGTAAAGAAAAGATGCAGGATTTTTGCCTTCTTTGATCAAAATTTCCGAGCTCTGTAATTTTCTTGCTGCTCACAGAAACAAAGCAAGCCAGGCTCATACAGAAAGTGTATTCTAAAAAGCTACAAATATTTGCTATTCAGAAAACCTCAATGAGGGTTTAGTTATTTAAAACTAAAGAAAGAAAATTACTATTAATGATTGGGTTCAGCTAATGAAGTGTTTTTATGCAAATAGGTGAACCCTAAATATGACCTGGAAACAAAAGACTGCTTAACAGTTACTATTAAGCAATACATTAGTAGATCAATTAAACAGAACTTCTTTTTAATGAATGTGCTGTACCCTTGTTACCATAGAAACCTGGAAAGAGAAAGCTTCAGAATGTTAATAGCATGAAAAACACAACAAAATGTTTGTAAACACACACCTTGAAATTTGTATGATCAGTTAAGTAATAAAAGGGTGATGCAAAGAATTCCCCAGCATAAGAGAAAGGGACACAATTTGGAATTCAAGGTATTCCACTGTTTTTTGTGTTTTGTTTTTTTTCATTATGTAGATCAGCCAAGAAGCTGCCAAACACTATTATGGGTCACACTCACACTCATGCATTAGCTGATATAAAGAACTATTCTGCTTTCAGGGTTTGAAAGAAATTGTATCTGAAGCATTAAGGATTAGTGAAAAATTCATGTCTGTTAGTTTTCTGAGTGAAGATGAAGACAAGACAGGGTTAAAAACAAAAATGTTTAATTCATTATGCTTGTAACATTTTCACCCAAAGATACAATGTGTATAAGCCCTTTTTCTCCTTTATTTTTTTCTTTCTCTAATTCTCTTGTTGGAAACCTTTTTTTTAAACCTCTTTGTTTTGGTGCATGCATTAATAATATTTGATTTGGCTTAAACAATTCCTAACAAACTGAAATGTCTGGAGCTCTATAGACAAATACTGTTATTAATGCAAGTACAATTACTGAATTGAACACGAAAAATAATTCAGGCCACTTTAAGTTCCTGACTTCCAATGATAATTACTCCAATTTGGGTTATACTTTAAAGAGAAACAAAGCAGCTAAATAGCAATTCTATTCATCAAAGAATTAATTTCTTTCCTATTCACTGTATGACAGAATATTGGATTCTTTTAGAATCTAATAAATCAAAAATTCCACAACCATTTTGTAACGAATTTCATTTGTCGTTACTGCAATAACAATTGGGATAAAGGAAACATTTCAGTCAGTGAAAGGAAAGATAGAGAGCTTGTCATTGTCCAAGGACATAAGGTTTGTGTCCTGTACTCAGGAACCTACAAATTTGTCACAGTGAGAGTCTATCTGGATGGCAGGCACTGGCTGCTTCCTCTTTGGTGACAACTGAAAACTGTTCTGCATATCCCTTCTCATTGGGTTCACTCAGCCTGAGCTAATTACCAGAGAATAGACGTTCCTGACAATTATATACAGGTGGCCGTGTGTTTGCTGCCTCAGAGAATATTGGTTAGAAATATATGTTCCAATGATAGATTACTTAAATAAAAACATTCTATTTCTCCAGAATATTGTCATGGGATATCCTGAGAAAATTACATGTACTGTGTATCTTTTCAAGAACTCTTTTTTCTTCCTGCTCATATATTTATGTAGTTCCATCCTCTGAATGCTTGATTGGAAAATATGGATATTTCATGAACATTTATTACCTAATCCTCCCAGCTATTATACATTGATAGATAATTAATCTTTCAAAGATTTTAGAGAAAATAAACTGTGACAAATTTCAAATTAAGAGTATTTAAGTGAACAACAATAGCAATGCATGTTAATGTAACTATAATTATACCTTTAATCTGAAAAAAATAGTTAAATGAAAATATAGATATTAATATGAAAATCCCCACCTTCCAAACAACTGAAAAACAAGTTGATTTTATGATATTCACATTAGTTCTTTCCTTTTATTCAAGAAAAAAAATGAACAATTACATTGAATACGGCTTCTTGGTATCTTTCCTAGACTTAAGTTATCCTTGACTCTAAGACACAGACACGCATGAACTTTCATTTAAGTTGTAACATTTATGTAGGTTCCACATAAAAGTACTCAAAAGTAACACATAGGAAATATTTTGTGTGCTTTAGATTAATGATGTAATGTCATTTATTTTTTTCTAAAATAATTTCATGTTTAAATGCAGAAATCTAGTTAGCCCATTCTTCCATAAGATTTCTAAAGATAATCTATCACATATAGTTTAGCCTACTGGTAACTTCTGTTAAATCTGTTCCTTCATAGGATTTCTGAGGAACGGGTGGTAGATTTGAACCACCAATCTTTAGGTTTCTATTACCTATTATTCACAATGTTCTTTTAGCAGTCCACATTACTTTTAATCTCCTTCTCCAACACTATAGCTCAAATGCATCAATTTTTCTACCGTCTTCCTTATCCACTGTCCAGCATTAACACATATATGACGTTATTGAAAATACCATGGCTTGAGTGAAGTGTACATTAGTCCTCAAACTGACATCTTTGATCTTGAACAAATTAAATAAGTCTTGTGTAGCAGATTTGACCAATGTACTAGGTTGTTTAATTTTGTGACTGTTGCTCCATGAGTGTTGATGGTGATCTAAGCAAAATGAAGTCTTTGACAACTTAAATCTTTTTTCCACAATAGAGACGCTAAAGCAAATGAAAAAACTGAGGAGGCAAAAAGAGTTGAATAGAAAATTTCGAAGGGAAGCTTGAAAAGACAAAGTCAAGTATTATGCTGGAATGTGCAAAGATCAGGAATTAGAAAACCAAAAGGGAAGAACACACTCAGCATTTCTTAAGCAGAAGGAACTGAGAAAAAATTCAGGCCTCAACTTGTAATATTGTAGGATTCTAGGGGCAAAATAGAATATTCTATGAGCAAAATCCACCACTCGTCCACCAGTTTGTTGTACTGTGGTGGCTTGAGAGTTCCTATGATTCTGGACGCTATAGGGTATTTTAAATACCAGCAGAATCACTCATGGTAGACAGGTTTCAGATGAGCTTCCAGATGAAGACAGACTAGGGAGAAGAAGAGACAAACTACTGCCGAATATTTAGCCACTGAATAGCAGAGAAACACTGTCAGATATAGTGTTGGAAAATAAACCCTTCATGTTGGAAGGCAGAAAAATGTGACTGGGGAAGAGCTGCCTCCTCAAAGTAAAATTGACCATGAAGACATGAATGGAGTCAAACCTTTGGGAGTAAAGCCCTCTAGAGCTTCATTTGCTGGTGGGGCACAACTTAAAATTAAAAGAAACAGCTATAAACATCCATTAATTATCAGAACATGGAATGTATGAAGTATGAGTCTAGGAAAATTGGAAATAATCAAAAATTAAATGAAACACATAAACATCAATATCCTAAGTATTAGTGAGCTGAAATGGACTGGTGTTGGTCATTTTGAATCAGACAACCACATGGTTCACTATGCTTGGAATGAAAAATTAAAGCGGAATGATGTTGCACACATCGTCAAAAAGAATATATCAAGATCTGTCATGAGGTACAACACTGTTTGTAATAGGATAATATCCATATGCCTATAGGGAAGAGCAGTTAATACCATTATTAATCAAATGTATACACCAAATGCTAAAACCAATGAGAATGAAATAGAATAATTCTACCAACTTCTTCTAGCTGAAATTGATCAAACATTCAATTAAGATGTATTGATAATCACTGGTGCTTGGAATGCAAAGGTTGGAAACAAAGAGGAAGGATCTGTAGTTGGAAAATATGGCCTTGGTGATAGAAATGATGCTGGAGAGCATATGAGAGAATTCTGCAAAGCCAATGATTTGTTCATTGCACATAACTTTTAAACAGCATAAGAAATGACTATACTCATGGACCTCAACAGATGGAATACACAGAAATCAAATTGACTACATCTGTGGAAAGAGTCAATGGAAAAGTTCCATATCATCAGCCAAAACATGGTCAGGGGCAAATTGTGGAACAGATCACCTATTGGCATATGCAAATTCAGACTGAAGCTGAAGAAAATGAAAACACATCCATGAGAGCCAAAATATGACCTTGAATATTGTTGTTGTTGTTAAGTGCCATCGAGTCGGTTCCGACCCATAGCGACCCAGTACAGGGTTTCCAAGGGGGTGTAAATCTTTACGGGAGTAGAAAGCCTCATCTTTCTCCCGCGGAGCGGCTGGTAGTTTCGAACCGCTGACCTTAAGGTTCGCAGCCCGATTCGTAACCACTACGCTACCAGAGCTCCTTATATATCCCACCTAAATTTGGAGAACTTGTGAAGAACAGATTTGATACCTTAGACACTAAAGACCGAAGACAAGATGAATTGTGGGATGACATCAAGAGCATCATACAGAAAGAAAGCAAAAAGTCATTAAGAAGTCAAGAAAGAAGGAAAATATCAAAATGGATGTCAGAAGAGACTCGGACTCTTGCTCTCCAGCTTAGAGATGCTAAAACAAATGGAAGATATCAGGAGGTCCAAGAGCTGAACAGAAAATTTCAAAGGTCAGCTCGATAAGACAAGGTCACATATTACAACAAAATTTGCAAAGATCTGAAGTTAGAAAACCAAAAAGGAAGAACACGCCCAGCATTTCTCAAGCTGAGGGAACTCAAGAAAAAGTTCAAGCCTCGATTTCATTATTGAAGGATTCTCTGGGTATATCTTTTCTCCAAAAAGCTGTCCATATTCCTTATTATGTGACCCCTCATTCTTTAAGACAGCAATAGCATGCTAGTTTTTCACATTTTTTAGCTCTTTCTGAATTTCAGTTTTGCTTTCCTTTTCTGCTTTTGATGATTTATATGACTAGTTCAGGCACACCCAGATAATATCTTTATCTTAAGTTTACTAAGCCTATATAACATAACACTATAACATACAGTAACATAAAATAGCATAATATAACTTTATTATGGAAGTAATAACTCATCATATTAATCTTTCTGGAATTAGTACAGAGTACCTTTGGAATGCTGTTTTAGAAAATTTTCTTAATTTGCTTGAGTGTCATTGAATTGGTTCTGACACATAGCGACCCTATATAGGGTTTCCTAGGAGCGACTGGTGAGTTTGAATCACTGACCTTGTGGTTCAAAATGGTTTTGTGGTCCAGTACTATTTCTATAGCACCACACAAGAACTCCATTGGTATAGTCAGAAGCCTTTGTAAAATGACATAGAAGCATTAGGTTAGAAACGGAAAGACTGGATATTTGAACCCACCCAGAGGCACTGAAGGGGAATAACATGGTGACCTTCTGCCATAAAAATTATAGAATATAAAACCCTATGGAAAGTTCTCTTGTGTCAATGGAGTCATTATTAGTTAAAATCAATTTGATGGTACCCACCAAATCTGGCAACACAGACAATGAAAACCTTCAGGAAGAAGAAGGTTTAACACACACACACAAATACAATACTTTTTAGATGAATGTGTATATAGTTCTTTTTCAGAAGCATCAAGACCCAGTGTCTTGATTTGCTTTCATTTCTCACACTGAACTGTCATATTATTTATATGAAAACCTCACTTTATTTCATGATTAACTACTCTCATCACAAGCAGTGAAATATAGTATTTTCTCAGTAGGAGATAAGTATAACACTTGAGGATACTTGGATGCTTTCCTCCTGTGAAGTCAGGTCTTGGAATAAGAGATAGAAAGACTTTACTGTCAACTGGAAAGCTAGTAAGACTGTATATTCACTTTCACGTATTATAACAGCAGTATACACAAGCATTTCTTAATAAGTTGGACCCTGCCAATGACATTTTATATGCTGAATGGTAACAATGAAAAAGCATTCTCTCTTTAAAGTTTTGAACATGGAACTATGAAAATCAGTAAAATATGTGGACTGAATTGACACTTCCAAGCACACAAAAATATATATAGTATTGGTGGTCACACATGTTTTCGAACTAAAGTTGAAATGGTCTCATCTCAAATGGAACAATTTCGGAAGCAGATTCACATTATAACAAACACATCCCCCCCTCCCCACCACACACACACACACACACACACACACACACACACACACACCTACCCAGAGTCCTGCATAGCTATGGGTTAATGCGCTGGACTATAGTCAGTTTGAGTCGGAAGATTGGTAGTAAGCTTACCAGTTGCTCCTTAGAAATCCTATACATGGTTAATATGGGTTAGAACTGACTCAACAGCACTCAACAACAACAGCGCCATGTAAAGGTGTACAACTCATAATACATTGAATTTATGTATGAGACCAAATAGGAAACAAAAATTTGTCGAGGTTAGTTATATAGTGACATCAAATACTATCCCTAGTGATTTCTCTTATTAGTATTATCAGGTGGCATCGAGTCAGTACTGACTGACTCATAGTGATCTTATGCACAACAGAATGAAATACTACCCAGTTTTTCATCAACCTCACATTTGATGCTACACTTGTGTCCATTGTTCCTGCCACTGTGCCAATATACATTATTGGAGGTTTTCCTCCCTTTCACTGACTCTTCACTTTAGCAAGCATGATGTCCTACTCTAGGGACTGGTCCCTCTATGTATGAAGTCTGGTCATCTTGACTTATAAGGGACATTCTGTCTGTACTTCTTCTAACACATTGTTTTTATTTTGCTTTTGGAAGTCCATGGAACTTATAATATTTTCCTTCAACACCATAACTCAAATGTATCAATTATTTTACAGTATTCTCTATTTATTGTGCAACTTTCACATGCATATGAGGTTATTGAAAATACCATGGTCAGGTTCACCTTAGTCTTCAATCTGATATCTTTGCTTCTGAACACTTTAAAGACATCTGGTATAGCAGATTTTCTTAATACAATACTTCATTTGATTTCTTGATTGCTGCTTCCATTAGGAAGGTTGTATTCTTTCACCATACTTATTCAATCTGTATGCTTAGCAAATAATTTGAAAAGCTGAATTGTATGAAGAAGAATGTGGTATCAGGGAGGAAGACTCATTAACATCCTGCAATATACAGATGATACAATCTTGACTGCTGAATGTCATAAAGACTTAAAACTTACCTGGATCAAAGACCACAGTCTTTAGTATGGGTTGCAGCGCATGTAGGGAAAAAAAAAAAAAAAAAAACCACAAATGCAAAAATCCTCACCATTAAACCAATAAATAGCATCAAGATAAATGGAGGAAAGAGTGAAGTTCTCAAATATTCCATTTTGCTCAGATCAGTATTCATGGATGCTTGTTTTGTTGTTGTTGTTAAGTGCTGTATAGTCGGTACTGACTTATATAGATCGTACACACACAGAAACAAAATACTGCCTTGTCCTGATACAATTTCACAATTATTACTACACTTCAGCACATTGTTATTGCCACTGTGCCAATCTTTCTGCTTCTGGTTCCTCGTGTTTTAGCTGTTCCTCCCCTTTAGCAAGCATGAGGTTCTTCTCCAGGGACTAGATACTCCTGATGATATGTCCAAGGTATGAGAGATGAAGTATGGCCATCTTGGCTTCTAAGGAGCATTCTGACTGTACTTTTTCCAACACAGATTTATTTGTTCTTTTGGCAGTCGATGGTACTTTGAATATTCTCCTCCAATACAGTAGCTCAAATGCGTCATTTCTTCTATTGTCTTCTTTATTCATTATCCAACATTCACATGTATATGAGGTTATTGAAAATACCATGACTTTGGTCAGGCGCACCTTAGTTCTCAAACTGATTTCTTTTCTCTTGAACACTTTAAAGAGATGTAGCATAGCAGATTTGCCTAGTCCAATACATTGTTGGATTTCTTGACTTATGTCTCTCCGAGTGTTGAGTGTTGATCTGCGAAAAATGAAGTATTTGACAACTTCCAACTTATCTCCATTTTATCTTGATGATATTTATTTGTGCAGTGATGAAGATTCATGTTTTCTTTATATTGAGGTGCAACCCATATAGAAGTCTGTGGTCTTTGATATTCATCAGTAAGTATTAAAGTTCTCTTTGCTTTTATCAAGGAATGTGTATCATCTGCTTATGTAGGTTGTTAAATACTAGTGTACACCTTTCCTAATTTTAAGCAATTCAATGTCCCCTTTGTTCTGTACAGTGTCCTCTTGATTTGTGTACAGGTTCCTCATGCACTCAATAAAGTGTTCTGAGTACTAATTTTCTGCAACATTGTCTACAGCTTGACAAGGTCTACAAAATTGAAAACATTTGAATTGTCAATAAAACACAGGTAAACAACTTTCTGGTATTCTGTACTTTCAGCTAAGATTCATTTGAAGTGGGCAATTATAGTCTTCATTTCATTTTTCATATGAATCCAGCTTGAATCTCCAGTAGCTACCTGGCGATGTACTGTTGAAGCTGATTTTGAATTATCTGTAGCAAAATTTTACTTGCATGTGGTATTAATAATACAGTCAGACAATTTCAACATTCCATTGGGTTACTTCTCTTTGGAATGAGCACAAATACGGATTTCTTCCAATCAGTTGGCCAGGTAGCTGTCTTCCAGTTTTTTTGCCATAGATGAGTGAGTGCCTCCAGTGTTGCATCAGTTTGTTGTAACATTTTAATTTGTATTCCATCAATTTCTGAAGCCTTGTTCTTTGCCAATGCCTTCAGTGCACCTTGGACTTCTTCCTGCAGCATCATTGGCTCTTGATCATATGCTACCTCTTGAAATGTTTTAACATCAACCATTTCTTTTTGGTATAGTGTCTCATGTATTCCTTCCATTCTCTTTTGATACTTTTTGCATCATTCAATATTGCAAGCTGAGGCTTGATTTTTTTCTTCAGTTCCTTCAGCTTAATAAATGCTGAGCATGTTCTTCCCTTTTGGTTTTCTAACTCCAGATCTTTGCACATTTCAATTTAATATTTGACTTTATCTTTTTGAGCTGCCCTTTGAAATTTTGTTTTCAACTGTTTTACCTCCTCATTTCTTCCATTTACTTTAGCATCTCTATGCTGGGTAACAAGGTTCAGTCTCTTCTTACATCCATTTTGGTCCTTTTTTACTTTCTTCACTTGTTAATGAACTTTTGATTTCTTACTGAATGATGTTCTTGATGTCATTCCACAATTTTTTTTTTGGTCTTTTGTCAATTGTTGTTGTTGTTAGGTGCCGAGTCAGTACTGATTCATAGTGAACTTACGCACAGCTGAACGAAATACTGCCCAGTCCTGGGCCAACATCACTATCATTGCCATGCTTGAAAGCCCATTGATGCTGCCACTTTACCAATCCATCTTGCTGGGGGTCTTCCTTTTTTTCTCTGACCCACAACCCTACCAAACATGATATCCTTCTCTAGCGATTGGTTCCTCCTGACAATATGTCCGAATTATGAGAGGCAAAGTTTGGCCATCCTGGCTTCCAAAGAGCACTCTGGCAGCATTTCCTCCAACACAGATTTGTGGGTTTTTATTATTACTATCACAATCAAGCAAAATCACTTTAAAACAAATTCATTCAATGGGTACTTATTTAGTGCCAGTTAGAGAGTCCTTAACAATCTATGATATGAAGATGATACAATCTTTCTTGCTGAAAGTGAAGAAGATTTAAATTATTTACTGATGAAATCAAAGACTACAGCCTTCAGTATGGATTGTGTCTCAATGTAAAGAAAACAAAATCATCACCACTTGACCAATAAGCAACATTCTTATCAACGGAGAAAAGATAAAAATTGTCAAGGACGTCATTCTTCTTGGATCAGCCATCAACACTCATGGAAGCAGCAGTCAAGAAAGTAAATGGCGTATTGCATTAGGCAAATCTGATGCACACACCTTTTTTAAAGTGTTGAAGAGCAAAGATGTCAGCTTGAGGAATAATGTGCTCCTGACCCAAGCTATGGTATTTTCAATAACCTCATATGCATGTGAAAGCTGGACAGTGAATAAGGAAGACTGTACAAGAATTGATGCTTTTGAGTTATGGTGTTCTAAGAGAATATTGAAAGTGTCATGGACTGCCAAAAGAACAAACAGATCTATGTTGGAAGAAGTTCATCGAAAGTGCTCCTTGGAGGCCAGGATGCTTAAACTTTTTCTCTCATACTGTCAGGAGGGACCAGTCACTGGAGAAGGATATCATGTTTGGTAAGGTGGAGGGTCAGAGAAAAAGATGAAAACCCCCAGTGAGGTGGATTAGCAAATTGCCAATATGAATGGGCTCAAGCGTGGCAACAATTGTGAGGTTGGGTCAGGACTGGGCAGTGTTTCATTCTGTTGTACATAAGGTTGGTATGAGTCAATGCTGATTCGTTGGCACCTAACAGCAACAACAATAAGAGACTCATTTTGACTGACAATTGAGTTAATGGCATACAAAGACAGCACCGACACTGGTCAAACAATCTCCCATTGGGGTGGGTGTGGTGGTCATGGTCTTCAAAGCACACAGGTCATTGTGTTGACATTCTCAGTTTTGACCATTCTTTTTCTTTTGAGGAAATATTTGTTTTATTCATTAGTTTAAATTCAACTTGCTGTTAAGTCTATTTCCATCAGTATACTTCCCTTATACTGGAAGTATAATACGAGAAGCTGGATTCTACGATGAAAAACGTGGCGTCAGGATTGGAGGAAGACTCATTAACAACCTTGCTTGCTGAAAGTGAAGAGGACTTGAAACATTTACTGATGAAGATCAAAGAACACAGCCTTCGGTATGGATTGCATCTCAATATCAGGAAAACAAAAATCCTCACCACTGGACCAA
>NW_006408600.1:5742525-5746772 GCF_000296735.1 Chrysochloris asiatica | reverse complement strand
CCTGACCCAAGCCATGGTATTTTCAATAATCTCATATGGATGCGAAAGCTGGACAGTGAATAAGGAAGACCATAGAAGAATTGATGCCTTTGAGTTGTGGTGTTGGAGGAGAATACTAAAAGTGCCATGAACTGCCTAAAAGAACCAATAGATCTGTTTTGGAAGAAGTGCAACCAGAGTGCTCCTTGGAGGCCAGGATGGCTAGGTTTTGTCTGTCATACTCTGGACATATTGTCAGGATGGAACATTTGCTGGAGAAGGATGTCATGCTTGGTAAGATGGAGGGTCAGAGAAAAAGAGGAAGATCTCCAACGAGATGGATCGTCCAGATGGCATCATTGATGGCATCAAGTGTGGCAGCGGTAGTGAGGTTGGCTCAGGATCAGACATTGTTTCATTCTGCTGTGCATGGGGTCACTATGAGTCGGTTCCGACTCTATGGCACCTGACAACAACAACTTTCCTTATCCAAAGAAATTTTTCAACTGTTTACCTTCTAGGTTTAAGTAAAATCCATGTTCCTTTTTATCTCATGTTCATTGGTTAAAATAGCACTTTTCCTCTTTCCATGCCTACATTCCAAAACTTACTAGTGGCATGATATTGGGCAAGTTAACATTTCCTAATCTGTTGTGTAATATATGGTTTCTGTGTGTTCCAGAACTTAGGTTTCTTTTTCAAGGTACAAGACTAAGATGAGTGATGTTATTATATATATATTTTTTCATTCACTAGCTTGTAATCAAGGATCTCTGGTAATATAGTGGTTATGAATTAGGCTGCTAATCTCAGGGTCAGTAGTTTGAAATTACCAGCTGTTCCATGGGAGAAAGATTAGGCTTTCTGCTCCCTTAAAGATTTACAGCCTCAAAAACCCTGTACAGAGTCACTATGAGTTGGAACTGACTCCACAGCACATAACAACCACCAGCTTGTACTTGTGAACTATTTAGAATGATGTGTCATGCAGAAAATTCATCTAGAGTTTTAAACAACAAATTTAAGAAAAAATGTTTATTCTACAGTATTTTAATAAGGTAAAAATTTTCCTTTCTAAGTGTATATAAAACAGAATAACAACATTTTTCAAAAGTATACTTTAAAAAAGTTAAGGAACTTCCATTATTTACCTAAAACTTATTAATTTTGCTCTAAAGTTCTACACGCACAGCAAGAAAGTCAATTAGCTCCACAAAGAAACCACTACCTGTCCTTATTAAAGAACAAGTAGCCTTTGCCAATGAAAAATATGAGCTGCAGTGTTCCTGCATTTAACATGAATAGAAAACCATGGAGGTAAAATGAAATAGTGGAAAATCCAGGTCCACAGGGATAATAATAACCTCACTCTATGAAAAAAAAAATTAATTAAAGTTCTAGTTATTCTTTGATCCTAACAGCCGATTCTCTCATTCTCTTGTTTATCAGGCTTTAACCATAAGACTTTCTGATTCTTTTGGATTCTCGAGTTTCAATCTGACCTAAGGAGAGTATAATAGTTTCTTATTTTCAAATAACATCTTCATAATTATCAACTATAGTCTATATCTTATAAAAAAAAATTCATGAAAGAACTTTTATTTTATTATATAATAAAATAGTTAACTACTTTAACTATTTTATTGTTCAAGTAATAAATATAGTTAATAAATAGTTATTTCAATTATATTTTGTCTCTTAGTGATCCCATGTGTGCAGAGTAGAACTGCTCCATAAGGTTTTCAAGGCTGTGACCTTTCAGAAGCAGATTGCCAGTCATGTTTTCCAAGATAACTCTGGATGTGTTCCAGTACTAACCTTTCAGTGGAGAGCTTAACAGTTTGAGAGCTTAACCAATACCTTTTTTATATCAAACGTCATGAAAACAACTATGAGAGTTGAGAGCTTAACAATTTACACCACCCAGGTATACCTTTTAATAATTTACTCAAAATATAGTTAAACTTTCTTGCCCATTACATAATAGATACTTAAGTGAGTTACTTTAATAATCCACATCTGGTACTTACTATGAATATTTGCAAACCGAAGTAGAGAAATAGCACTTTGCAACAATGGGTTCGGATATAGCAACAATTGTTAATGGGGTAGGACAGGACTGTGTTTCCTTCTGCTGTGCATAGGGTCATTATGAGTCAGAACTGAGTTGGTGGCACCTAACAACAACAACAACAACAACAGAATGTAGCAGTAGATATTGTTATGGATTGAATTGTGTCCATCAAAAATATATGTTGGAGTCCCCCAGTAACTGTAAATGTGTCCTTATTTGGACATAAAAGCTTTCTAGATGAAATCAAGTTCAAATGATGTCATTAGGGTTGGCCCCATTCTAATATAACGGATTTCCTTATAAGAAGAGATGCAGCCCTAGGCATAGAGGGAGAATATTTTATGAAAATGAATGTAGAGGTTGGAGTGAGGGGTCTACAAGCCAAGGAATACAAATTATTATTAGCATACCAGAAGGCAAGAGGAATGAATGGACCAGATTCATCTCTAGTGCGGCCCAGTTAAGACCTTGATTTAAAAATTATAGCCTCCATAACTCTGAAAGAATACATTCCTGTGGCTTAAAGTCACCCAGTTTGTTGTGATTTGTACAGCATTCCTAAGAAATTATTTTAGATTCGGTGTCCTTTTCAACAGTCAAGTATAAACAGTTACAGAATGTGTGTATATATATATACACACACATTCTGTAACTGTTTATTTATATATATAGTTGTTGTTGTTGTTGTTAAGTGCCGTCGAGTCGGTTCCGACCCATAGCGACCCTGTACAGGGTTTACAGTAGAAAGCCTCATCTTTCTCCCGCGGAGCGGCCGGTAGTTTCGAACTGTGTACCTTAAGGTTCGCAATGCTGTCGTTTCTGTGCACAGGTTGGGGCTGGCCTGCAGGCTCCTACCCCATTGCTCTCCTGCTGCAGGGATTGTGCTCAAATCCAGGGTCTCTGTACTGCACCGAGGAGCGCCGCCAGCCCCATCCCCCGATTACCCTCTCTTCTTCAAGAGTGTTGCTAGTGGCTACATTTCTCTCTTCCATGACATTCTTCTGAATGTGAACTCCACGGAGAATGTGTTTAATGTGGTTGTAGAAGTGCCTCGATGGACGAATGCTACACTAGAGAGTGCCACCAAGAAGCCATTGAATCCCATTAAACAGGACGTAAATGATTGATTTCAAGTTGCGCTATGTGGCCAGTATCTTTCCTCACAAGGATTTTATATGGAAATATGGTGTCCTCCCTCAGACTTGGGAAAATCCTCATCGAAAAGATAGAAGCACAAACTGCTGTGGAAATAGTGATCCCATTGATCTTTGTGAAATAAGCTCAAAGATTTTTGCTCGTAAAGACGATATCCATGTGAAGATCCTTGGAATTCTATGATGAAGATGAAACAGATTGGAAATTAATTGCCATCAGTGTGAATGATCCTGATGCCTCAAAGATTCATGATATTGATGATGTTAACAAATACAAACCAGTTTACTTGAAAGCTACGCTTAAATGGTTTAGACTTTATCAAGTGCCCAGAAGAAAACCAGAAAGCAAATTCGGTTTTAATGGGGAATTAAAAAACGAGGCTTTTGCCCTTGAAGTTATTAAATCTACTCATGATCGCAGGAAAGCACTGCTTATTAAGAAATGTGATAGTGGGATGATGAATTGCACAAACATACAGGTGTGTGAAAGTCCTTTCCGTTGCACTGAAGAGGAAGCAAGATCCTTAGCTGAACTGACATGGATTTCTCTGAGTAATGAAAGTAGTAAAAAAGAGCAGTGTGGCACTTTCCTCACAAATGATGAAGACATTTGAAATTCTGCCATCAAGACTCTAATCAAGACAAGCAGGTATATGATCATTTGCTGACTACCTGTGGAAACGTCTTTTTCCCCAAAAAACTTTTTTGACATATGTGATAAGTAAATACTGAAATTTTTGAATTAAACAAAAAAACACACAAAAACCTACCATACCCTGGTATAGTTCTGTAGGATCGGCACAGGACTGCGAATCATAAGGTCAGAACTTCAAAAACACCAGCTACTCCTCAGAAACCCTATACAGGGTTGTTATGAGTCAGAATCAACTAGATGGTACTTAACAACAGTACCATACTCATGGAATCCTTGTGTAGCACTGGTGAGAACTGTACAGGCATATAAGCCCACTGAAATTCAACACTCTTCTGTTATACATCTGCTTATTTTGAAATCAACAAGGAATAAGCACATCATTTTA
>NW_006408600.1:5732476-5742425 GCF_000296735.1 Chrysochloris asiatica | reverse complement strand
TTTTCAAATGTATATATAAAAATATATATACATCCTTTTCAATTCTCCAGAGAATACTGAAACCCTTGAAATGGGGTACTCTTACACAGTTTACTCTCATAAATTATACTTATGCCAGCATTTAATAACCTCTAACATGTGGGGTTTTCATGAGTCAGAATTGACTGGATGTTAGTTATGAACAATAGCAATAACATAACCAAGCAAAGTAAAATAAAACTTCTGCTCAAGCATGTTTATGCATTGTGATTCACTTATCTCTCTCTTGATACAGAGAAATCACAAATAGAGCAGATGTTATAAGGGATTTTTTAATTCTAATTTCAATTAAATAATCAAACATCTGTAATACATTATACTAAAACAGAGAAATGACACCGGCCCCAAACTGTGAAATTTAAACATAAACAAATAAAGAGTATGAAGGCATTATTTCTAAAAAGGTTATCCAATTATATTTTCATTCAAATTTTTTATATAGAGGATCATATCATCTACAAATAGAATTTTAATTTTTCTTTGCCAATTTCGATGTCTTTAATTTCCCTTTCTTGCCTTGTATCACTGGCTCAGACTTCCAGTATAATATTAAATAGGAATGATGATAAAGGCCATCCATGTCTGCTTCCCATATGTAAGAGAAATGCTTTCAGGTTCTCTCCATTGAAATCTCTCAACAATCTGAAGCAGCACTTGGAATCATTCACCCAACAGTAACAAGAAATTTGGAAGACAGCTACCTGGTCAACTGATTGGAAGAGATTCATATATGTGCCTATTCCAAAGAGAGATAAAACAGTGGAATATAGAAATCATTGGTGGAAAACCCTGGACAATATCATTAATATCAAATGTAAGTAAAATTTTACTCAAGATAATTAATAAATGGCTGCAGTAGTGCATTGATATGGAACTGCAGAAGTTCAAGCTAGATTCAGAAGAGGACATAGAACAACAGATATCACTGTGGACACATCAGATGGATCTTGGGTGAAAGTAGAGAACACCAGAAAAATGTTTACTTGTGCTTTATTGATTATGCAAAGACTTTCAATTGTATGGATTGTGACAAGCTATGGACCACATTGCAGAGTATGAGTATTCCAAAACACGTACTTGTTCTGTTGAGAAAATTATACATGGAATAATAACTTAGAAGAGGCAATCACTGAATAGAACAGGGGACACTGAATTGTTTAAAATCAAGAACAGTGTTTGCCAAGGTTATATTCTTTAACCATAGTTAATCAGTCTGGTAGCGTAGTGGTTACGAATCGGGCTGCAAACCTTAAGGTCAGCGGTTCGAAACTACCAGCTGCACCGCGGGAGAAAGATGAGGCTTTCTACTCCCGTAAAGATTTACACCCTTGGAAACCCTATACAGGGTCGCTATGGGTCGGAAACGACTCGATGGCACATAACAACAACAACAACAATGCTGACTAAACAAGATGAAGAAGAATGTGGCCTCAGGATTGGAGAAAGACTCATTAACAACCTATAATATGTAAATGATATAATCTTGTTGTTGTCAGGTGCCATCTAGTGGGAACAAAACAATGTCCGATCCTGGGCCAACCTCACTACCGCTGCCACACTTGACGCCATCAATGATGCCACCTGGCCGATCCATCTCGTTGGGGGTCTTCCTCTTTTTCTCTGACCCTCCATCTTACCCAGCATAACATCCTTCTCCAGAAACTGTTCTGTCCTGACAACATGTTCAAATTATGAGACACGAAGTTTGGCCATCTTGGCCTCCAAGGAGCACTCTGGCTGCACTTCTTCCAAAACAGATCTATTGGTTCTTTTGGCAGTCCATGGCACTTTTAGTATTCTCCTCCAACACCACAATTCAAAGGCATCAATTATTTTACGATCTTCCTTATTCACTGTCCAGCTTTTGCATCCATATGAGGTTATTGAAAATACTATGGCTTGGGTCAGGCGCACCTTAGTCCTCAAGGTGACATCTTTGCTCTTCAACATTTTAAAATCTTACTTATTGAAAATGAAGAGGGCTTAAGTACTTACTGATGAAGATTAAAGACCAAGGCCTTTGGTGCGGTTTGCACCTCAATGTAAAAAAACAAAAATCCTTACCATTGGACCAGTAAATAGCATCGTGATCAATGGAAAAAAGACTGAAGTTTTCAAAGATTTCATTTTGTTTGGATTCACCATCAACATTCATGAAAGCAGCAGTCAAGAAGTCAAACAACAAATTGCATTAGGGAAACCTCTTTAGGGTGTTCAAGTGCAAAAATGTCAGTTTGAGGACTAAAGTGCACTTGACCCAAGCCATGATATTTTTAATACATTCATATGCATGTGGTAGTTGGGCAGTGAATAAGTAAGATCATAGGACAATTGATGCATTTGAGTTACAGTATTAGATAAGAATGTTAAAAGTACAATGGATTACTAAAAGAATAAACAAATCTGTGTTGGAATTACAAGCATAATTCTCCTTGGAAGCCTGGATGACTTCATTTTTCAGACATATTATTAGGAGGGATCAGTCTTTAGAGAAGGAAAGCATGCTAGATAAAGTGAGGGTCACCAAAAAGGAGAAAGTCCCCGAACAAGATGGATTAACCCAATGGTTGTGACAATGAGCTCAAACTTAAGGACTGATCCCACATAACAACATATGAAGATACATACATTCGGACCAAGACATATAGTGTGAACTATAACTCCATTATGAAAACCTGTAATCTCCTCTGTCACACCTGTAAGATGATCTAGGGAGATGGTATATTTCTGCATATTATTTTTTGTCTCTATTAAATGTGTTTATAGTATTTTTTTTTTTTTTTTCAAAATTTATCTTGGAAGTAAAGTATTTTCCCTTTGGAGGTGACTAGGAACTGCATAGCTAATAAAGTGCAGGTAAACATATTTCTGGTATTTTCTGCTTTCATATTCATGTGAAATTTGGACAATGAATAAGGAAGAACATAGAAGAGTTGACACATTTGAATTATGGTGTTTGAGAAGAATATTAAAAGTAGCATGGATTGTTAGAAGAACAAACAAATTTTTGTTGGAAGAAATGCAGGCACAATGTTCCTTAGATGGCAGGCTGGCCAGACTTTGTCCCTCATATTCAGGTATATTATCAGGAGGGATCAGTAGCTTGAGAAGGATATCATGCTTGATGAAATGGAGGGTCAATGGAAAAGAGGAAGAGCCTAAATGAGAATGACTGGAACAGTTGCAGCTACAATGGGCCCTGGTGTAGCAATGTTGTGAGGTTGCCACAGGATTTGGCAGTGTTTCATTCTTTTTGTGTGTGGCTGCTATGAGTTGGAATTGGCTTGATGGCACTTATCAACAACAGCAGGAACCTCAGTAAGCATAGAAATAATCTTACTATGACCAAGATGATGTTTGTTATATCATATCATGTCATATTATATTATAGAAAGTCTAAGGTTCCATCAGCTCAGAAACACGGTTGGCTTCCATACTAGGTCTCTGGTTCATTATCCTGGTCCACAATTATGTTGTATTTGCTTTACCTTCATTCCATAGGCCTCTCAGTTATTCCTTGGATGATTGCTTCAGATCCAGAAGTTGCTTTTGGGCTTAAACAATTCTGACTACATGAAAGTTATTGGAAAAAAAACTATGCCACCAGAAGTTTCAAAAAATAAAACTAAACAATTTTTTTCACTTACTATGAGCTGAGCCCATCTTTCTGGTAACCAAAGGCTGTCTTCTTTCCATAGACTTTTCTCAGACAGCAAACATACTTTGCTACTTCTCATCCCTTCTGTATTTCTATGTGCATTTCTGTAATATTAAAGAATTGAAGGAAAAAGTGAGAGAATATAATGTAAAGAAGGCTAATATGATTATATCTCCAGCATGAAAAAGTAGTGTGTGGAAGTCCCTTGGAAGGCTACAAGTGTCACCATGTCAAAAGTCATCAGAGGTCTAGTTTACTTCATGTCATTACAAAGTGCCAACTCAGCTTTAGCTCAGTTCTCTTGGATCCAAATCCAATTGATAAGATATAAACTTAAAAATTCTTAAGTGCATTTTTCTTTTCTATATTTAACTCTTACATATACTTTGGCTCAAATATCAAATAACTTTTTATATGTTGGTACATATCTCACATATGTGTTGTCTATTTCTATCGGCTGCCATTGACTTTCCTACACACACACACACACACATGCACACAAACACACAGATACATTTCAAGATTCACTAAATGAACACATAAACCAGCAAACCAAATATTAATTATGTCAACTTAACTATTTTCCTTTTCAGTTGCATGTTGTTGTTGTTGTGGCATGGCGACCAGGCTTTCAGAGGAGTAGCTGGTGAGTTTGAATCACCAACTTTGTGGGTCAAACTGGCATTGTAGTCCAGCGCATTATCCTTCTGCACTACACCAGGATCCCAGCATGGTATGCCACTGAGGTGGTTTCCGAGACTGTAAATATTTACAGGAACAGAATGCCTCATCTTTCTCACATGGAACCGCTGGTAGGTTCGAAGCATTGACCCTGAGAATAATTAGCTCAACTATGCTACTAGAACTCCTTGGACCCTGATACGTTATGTTGTTGTTAAGTGCCGTCGAGTCAGTTCCAACCCATAGTGACCCTGTATAGGGTTTCCGAGGAGCACCATGTGAGCGTGAACCGCTGACCTTTCGATTCAAGCGGACTTTGCCGTCCAGCGCATTAACCCAAAGGGCCACATCCCTGTATACCTACATCTAAAAAACTGAAATACAAGCCACCTTCTCCAGGCTGACTAGCAACCGTCTATCTTTCCTACTGGCATCAGATCTATGTCAACTACTCAGTTCCTGTGGGGCGCACATTAACTCTCCCTTAACTGCTTTGTGGATTCTTTGTATCAGAGACCTTTCCACTCATAAACACCCAGCTATATGGTCCTGCAGCTCGTTCCTACACCCAGAGCGACTCTGACACACGATATCCTGAGAGCCATCTTGGAGGGAACAGAGGGCATGCCAGCCTTGAAGAGCCACCTGCTGTGGTTGAGTCATGAGACCACTTAACTCTCTTCAGTTGCATAAATCCATTGAAATGTGCCTTTGTGTCTGTTTTGGATTAAGTTTATCAGACACTGGAAAACAACTAAGTGTCTACGGTCTTTGGTCTAAAAGGCTTCCAAGTAAAGTATGCCTTTTAAAATTCATCTCTGAGATAGATAAACAAATTGATGGAGTAACTGACAGTAACTTATCTATAAAGTAAAAGAGACAGAGAAAATGATCGTAAAAAGGAAAGAAACTGGCAGAATATTAACTAAAAGTGATTTCAAATAAAGACTATGCAGTATTCAAACAATAAACTGAAAGGAACATAGATTGTAGTCCATGTTAATACAACACAGGTCTGACAAATATGTGATGAATCCTTTTGAAATTTTAAAAAGAGAAAAGATATCCTTTGTCTAGAGTGGAGGTTTTCTACCCATCCTATATTGGGTTCTTAGCTGTTTTCATCTAATGGAGGATCCACAGGGTCCAAATAAAATGTAGACTAAAGCGCAGAATGTTACATGGGACTGTGATGAGATAATGGCATTGCAAAGAATAATTTAAGTTAGAATGAACTAGCATTGGTTTCATCTTAACAGGGAAACAGAAGAGAAGTTTTAAAAGTTGGCTAGCAGCAAAGCACAGGAGAAAGGAAATTTAAAAACACGCAACTGGCTTCCACACAAACTGGCATATTATTAAAACAGTCCCTTTTCAAATCTGTAAGTAGGAAGGAGGAATACATGGAGGTCTGTGAAATGAAGACTGATGAAAAAAAATAAAAAGCGGGAGGAGGACATGCACTTGTTAAAGTAAATCGACAATAAATCTTGTCAAATTCAACCTAATAATAGCCACTATTCCCCCAGGAGAATGTCAAGATAATAAAAGTTTTTGTCACTTCTGTGTTAGAAATTTGGGGCTTTCCTTTAATGCCTAGACTCTGAGCTGTAATCAGAATAAGTAAATTGATTTGGAATCATAGAATGATTCTATATTCTGGGAATCACTTTGCTCCTCTGCAGGACTCAGAAAACATCCTAGCATATGAACCTGCTAACTTACACTGGGGTGACTCTTGGCCAAACAATCCAACAGTACTCAGGTTTCAAAGCTAAAGTATTGCAGAAAATGCTTTCTTAATATGTTCTGCAAGTGCTTTGCTGAGGATAGCTAGAGATTTACTTAGTGAAGATGTGAAGCATTGAATTTATTTCCACAACAATCCGATAAATGTATACATTCCAGGGTCTGCACTAAATGCTGAGGGCAGGCCCAGCTCACAGGGAAGGTAGTGAGTCCGTTATATATAGTTTCAATGCTTAGCGGGAAGTTTCTGCTTGATTGTGACCATGAGATTCCCTCAGGTCTACAATGAGTTCTAGTTCTACTTAAATATTCTGTTGGCTTCGTGTAAATATGGCCTATTACTGATATCTTTAAAAAGCTCTAGAGAAAAATAATTGAATAAGAACTCTCTAGAGACTACCTGAATGAATTAAAATTTCAAGGTAAACCCAGTAAAAACACAAACATCAAAACCTACTTTAAATTCGGAATTTACATGGGCTTTGTTGATGTTAGGTAACTTCAAGTCAGTTCTGACTAATAGCATCCCTAAGAACAACAGAATGAAACTGCCATACCCAGAATCATTTCCCTTGTAGTTTCTATATTTGAGCCCATTGCTGAACCACTGCGTCAGTCCATTTGAGAGTTTTCTTTCTTTTGATGATATCATACTTCACAAGCATGATGTGCTTCTCCAGGAACTGATCTCTCCTGATAATGTACCCATAGTATGTGAGATCAAGTGTCACCATCCTTCCTTCCAAGGAGCATTCTAGCTGTAATTCTTCCAAACCATATTTGTTCATTCTTCTAGGAATCCTCTGGTGTATTTAATATTATTCTGCAATACCGTGATTCAAACGTATCGATTTCTCCTTGGTCTTTCTTATTCATAATCCAGCTTTTGCATGCACATGAGGTGATTGAAAATACTATCGCTTGGACCAGGAGCACCTTAGTCCTTACAGTGGCATCTGTAATTTTTAACACTTTTAAGTGGTCTTTTGCAGCAGAATTGTCCAATATAAAAGACAAATGATTTCCTGACTGCTTCTCCCATGAGTATTTGTTGTGGAATCTAGTAAAATAAAAGCCTTGACAACTTTAATATTTTCTCTATTTCATATGATGGTGATTTTTTTGTTTGTTTTTTTGGTCAAGTTATGATATTCTTTTCATGTTGAGGTGTAATTCATGCTGTAGTTTGTAGTATTTGATCTGTATTATTAAGTTCTTCAAATCCTCTTCCTTTTGAGAAAGGAAGATTGTATCATTTGCATAACTCATTGGTAATGAGTTTTCCTCCATTCCTTCTTCATATGGTCTAGTTTTTGGATTATTTGCTTAGCCTACATAGTGAATAAATATGGTGAGAAACACAACCTCGAAGCACAACTTTCATGATTTGAAACCAAGCTATGCTCTGTTCAAACTACTGCCTTTATGTGCATGCTCACCCATGAGCACAATGAACTCTTCTCGAATTCCCATTCTTCACAATGTTATCCATAATTTGTTATGATAACACAGGTGAATTCCTTTGCATATTCAATAAAATACAGGTAAATGTCTTTCTGATATTCTCTGCTTTCAGTCAAGAAATTTCATTCCACCCCTATTCTAAATCCTGTCACCTCTTGGTGTCTTGCTGCAGCTAATTTTAAATTATGTTCAGCAAAACTTTACTTGAAAGTGACATAAATGATATTATTTGATAATTTTTGCATTCTGCTGAGTCATCCTTCTTTGGACTGGGCTCCAGTATAAATCACTTCTCACTGGTTGGTCATAGTTCCCTGTCTTCCAAATTTCTTGGTTTAAGTGAGTTAGTACTTCCAAACTTTCTTCTACTTGTTGAAGCATATCAATTAGTATTCTGTCAATTTCTGAAGTCTTGTTTTACTCTAATGTTGTCAGGGCAGATTGGATTTCTATCTTCAATAAATTCAGATGTTGATTCTATACAACCTTCTGTGACTGTTAAAGATCAACCAGTTCTTTTACCCAAAGTGAATTTTTGTGGTCCTTCCATCTGCATTTGATGTTTTCTATCCTGTCTTTTTTTTTTTCCATAGAAGCCTTCAATATTCTAAGTTGGGGTATGAACATTTTCTTCAGTTCTTTCAGCTAGTTAAATGCCAAATAAGTTATTTCCTTTGAGTTTTCTAATTCTGTTGTTGTTGTCAGGTGCCATTGAGTTGGAACCGACTCATAGTGAACCCATGCACAGCAGAACGAAACAATGTCCGATCCTGGGCCTCACTACCGCCGCCACACTTGAGTCCATCAATGATGCCATCTGGACGATCCATCTCATTGGGGGTCTTCCTCTTTTTCTCTGACCCTCCATCTTACCCAGTATGACATCCTTCTCCAGCGACTGTTCCCTTCTGACAATATGTCCAAAGTATGAGAGACGAAGCTTAGCCATCCTGGCCTCCAAGGAGCACTCTGACTGCACTTCTTCCAAAACAGATCTATTGGTTCTTTTGGCAGTCCATGGCACTTTCGGTATTCTTCTCCAACACCACAACTCAAAAGGCATCAATTCTTCTACGATCTTCCTTATTCACTGTCCAGCTTTCACATCCATATGAAGTTATCAAAAATACCATGGCTTCGGTCAGGCGCACCTTATCCCTCAAGCTGACATTTCTGCTCTTCAACACTTTTTTTGTTTTGTTTTGTTTTGTTTTGCTTTATTGTGAGTTATATGATAGTTTACATGAGAGAACCTCAGTTCCATATTCATTCCATCATATATCATTACATTGCCATGGTTCCAATCCCCTCCATGCATCGTCTTCCGACCAAAGTGCCTATCCTAGAAGCCCGTGCTCTACACTCCCCCCTCCCCCCTCATTCTTTGGCCCACAGTTCTTCTCCCTCTCTGGATCCAAAGTCCCCAGCCGCTTCATCCCTCCATGTCATCATCTGGGTGGGGTCCCGTTCTCAGCTCTTATCCGTTGGTGGTCCCAGAGACCTCTGCTCCTAGACTGGAGAAATAATCGCTCTCTTCCTTGCTACAAAACATCTACCCTTGCATTTCCAACACTCATAATAAGTCTTGATAACCATTATTCACTACAGTATCACAAGTAACCCATCTGTATTTCATTTCATCAGCTCCACCTAGACAAATTGGATAGTACTCACTGGTGATTCTGCCTTCCTCCATGCCCCCTAGGTCTAGGTTCCCTCTTGAAAGCTTGTAAGCCAGTTACTTCTTGCCTTTGTAGTCCCTCCCTCCCCATTTGGGTATCCAATGTCCAAGTTGCCCCTCTCTGTCTACTCTGTGTGTGGAGGGGGTGGGAATGTTTCTTGCTGTAAGGATTTGTTGCCTCTTTTGTGTCACTGCACTCATATGCATAGGTTAAGTTCATCAGCTTGGATCAGCTCAGTCTTCTCCCCCCTCACCCCACCCCCACCCTTCTTTCTTCTTCTGGTTGAGCTCTGATCACCCAGTCATCCAGTCCTGGTCACATGGGTGTCATCTGCAAGTGTGGGTGTTCTTGTGCATATGCCCTCTCTTCCCATCAGCCAGCAGCTCCATTCTCCACTTGAGTCCTTCGTGGCCATGTCACTGACTCTGGGCCCAGGAGTCCTCGGGTCTCCTCACACTGCTTGTCAACCAGGTCCCCAACTGGATCCACAGAAGCCCTATGAATATTGTGAGGTTTAGCTCTCCACTTCATTGCTGCTTTTACCCCATTTCTCTCCAATGGTGATGCGTGTGTTTATCAATCTGAGCGTGCATTTCCACGGAGTCTCAGTTTTTTTTTTGGGGGGGAGCTACGTTGGTGGGACCTGACCAACTGCCCCAATATCTCCTAGTAGAGC
>NW_006408600.1:5728678-5731490 GCF_000296735.1 Chrysochloris asiatica | reverse complement strand
TCCTTTGGGTCACCTCTCTTTGGAATGGGCACAAATATGGATCTCTTCCAATCAGTCGGCCAGATAGTTGTCTTCCAAATTTCTTGGCAGAGATGAGTGTGAGGCTCTTGTGCCACCTCACTTTCTTGAAAGATTTCAATTTTTACTCCATCAATTCCTGGTGGCTTGTTCTTTGCCAATTCTTTCAATGCACTTTGGACTTCCTCCCTGAGTATTATTGGCTCTTGTTCATATGGTACGTCTTGAAATGGTTGAACATTAACCATTTCATTTTGATACAATGATTCTGTGTATTCCTTCCATCTTCTTTCTAATTCTAGGTCTATACAATTCATTATGATGTCTTCTTGAACCGCCCTATGAAATATTCTGCTTAGCTCTTTTCCTTCATCATTTATTTTGTTGGAATACTTCACAGTCAACAGCAAGTTTCAGAGCTTCTTCTGACATACCCATTGGTCTTTTCTGTCTTTCTTGCTTCTTGATGGCCTTTTGCCTTGGTCATATATAATGAACTTGATGTTATCCCATGACTAGTCTGGTCTTCAGCATGTTCATTGTGTTGAATCTAATTTTGAGATAGTCACTAAATTCAGTTGAGAAATAAGGTATGATGGGGCTTGATGGCAGGTTAGGGAGCGGCGCTGTGAAGACCTATGCTCGCAATAACACAAAATATCAGCTGAAGTAGGTTTAGGGGATGGTCCCAGAACTCTGAACTACATGTAAAAGAATATTTATGAGTATTGAAGGCTTACTACTAGTGGAATTTGTAGCAAAAACAAGAAAACTTATGTTTTCTTACTAGTAGACGCCTGGTGCAGCCAACTTGAGCTGGATGCAGTGGATACAGAACCAGGAGTGAAATCCCATTGCAGAGACAAGATTCATCATCAGAAACAAAGGTCTGAACAATCTTTCTTTCACTCGTTTCTCTTTCTCTGTCTGTGCACCTCCACTCTGGTGATTAGAAGAGGTGCCTGAGCAAGTGAACAACCCCCATCCCCCGGAGGGTTCTACTGTGCATGTGCATGGATATGCTTAGCAGAGACCACTAGTCCCAGAAATGAAGGAGGAGGAGGAGTCAACCAGAGCTTAAAACAGCTCTGGTCAGCCAGCTGTGGGCTGTTTCTCACTAGGAGAAACAGGTGGATGGGATTGCGGAGAGGAAGGACAGGCAAACAAATTGGAATTTCTCAAATAACCTTGAAGGCAAGAAGCTGGAAAAGGCGCATTAAAGTCTTACTCATATTTTGGCTGTGTGTGTGTGTGGCAATTGCAGACTTTAGTGTCCTTTCTGTTTTTTGATGTTTTTATTGTTTTGGGGGGTTCCCCCTTTTACACTGGTCCTTTCTCTCCTTATCTTGCCCAAGAAGAGACAGCAATTGTGGCCATATACCTTATAAAATCTCACCATCCAGGCAACAGCCAATACCAGTTACCAATACCAGAGAAGTATAGATAACCAACATTTTCTAAAATTACACTGAGTTTAATTACACTGAGTTGAGTAATAATCGAAGTGAAAAGGGAATTCCATCTCCTGTTCACATCTACCTTGAGGCAATCAGAAAGTGTTATAATACACCAACATGTTGTTGTTGTTAAGTGCCATTGAGTTGGTTCCGACCCATAGAGACCCTGTACAGGGTTTCTGAGAGTGTAAATCTTTATGGGAGCAGAAAGCCTCATCTTTCTCTCGTGGAGCGGCGGGTAGTTTCGAACCGCTGACCTTAAGGTTCACAGCCGATTCGTAACCACTACGCTACCAGAGCTCCTGAGCTTAACTCTATTCATGTCATCGTGTTTAACTCTATTTTGAGGAGGCATTTTTTTTCCCCAGTCGCATTCTGAGTGCCTTCCCACCTTCCGGTCCTGTATCTGACAGTGTTTCTTTGCTATTCATAGAGTTTTCAGTGACTAGCGATTTGGAAGTAGTCCATTACTCTTTCTTCCTAGTCTGTCTTTGTCTGGAAGCACATCTGAAACCTGTCCACCATGGGTGACCCTGCTGGTTATTCAAAATACCTGTGGCAGAGCCCTCAGAATCACAGCAACTCAATCCACCACAGCACAGCAGACGAGTGGTGGCCATTTGGTTTTATGTTGAAACTGTCCCTTTAAATTTTGATGTCAATCATGATAAAATCCTGATATAATCAAGCACAATCAAGATGTTCTCTCCTGATACTATCAATCCTGATAAAATCAAGATATGCTCTCCCAAGATGGTGGCTCCTGGAACAGCTGAGTGTCTTGATCCAGAAAACAGTGGATTTCTGGATTCTCCTGCAAATTCCCAAGCTGTAAACCCTCTGATCCTCCAAACATACCTTTATATTTGTTTCAGAGTTCCAACACCATCTCGTGAGCCCTCTTGGCCTGGTATTCCATGTTGCTGTTGACCGAGCTCCTCACTACACGTCTACCCGATCTGCCATCTTGAAGGTGCAAGGCCTGGTTGTGTAGTGGTTTGATCTCACTGCTTTGAACATCTTGCTGCTTCGAACATCTCGTTTACATCTATACACAACTAAAATACTAATAATGGGCATGTGTTCAAAGCATACTTTTGATAAATTGGTACATTATAATTCCATAATTTTTTAATATATGCTAATATTTAGAGTATGTGTTAAATATTTGAGGATGATATTCATAGGAAAAATCATACAAACATTTGTTGTTGTTGTTGTCAGGTGTCATCGAGTCAGAAACGACTCATAGCGGCCCCATGCACAGCAGAACGAAACAATGTCCGATCCTGGGCCAACCTCACTACCGCTGCCACACTTGAGTCCATCAATGATGC
>NW_006408600.1:5722223-5728478 GCF_000296735.1 Chrysochloris asiatica | reverse complement strand
GCAGTCCATGGCACTTTTAGTATTCTCCTCCAACACCACAACTCAAAGGCATCAATTCTTCTACGATCTTCCTTATTCACTGTCCAGCTTTCGGATCCATATGAGGCTATTGAAAACACAATGGCCTGGGTCAGGCAAACCTTAGTCCTCAAGCTGACATCTCTGCTCTTCAATACTTTAAAAAGTTCCTGTGCAGCATACAAACATATTTTCGGTGAATTAGACATTTAACACTATCCAAAATACCGTAAGTTCTACCTAGCATAGTATATTTTATGTTTTAATAGCTATTTAAAGAGCCCTGGTATGCAACCATTAATCATTCAACTGCTAACCAAAGTTTGGCAATCTATACCCACCCAGTAGCTCTGAAGGAGAAATTTCTGGTGACTGTAGATCTTTAGGAATTCCTGGTGAAGCTCTCCTCTGTTACATGGTGTCAAGGAGAGTCAAAAGTGAGTGAAGGGTACTAACAACAATAGCTATTTATTTAATTCTTAAAATGAAACTTTCATTTTTTTATGAGCTTACATTGCTTTGTTCCTGGTTATGTGAATTACTTTCTCTTCATGTAATGTGTATTATTAAACTTATTCATGTATTTGCCAAATAGCATGCATGATACACTGAATGTAGCCCAAGAGAATGACACTCTTAAAAGAAACTAAAAACACTAGCAAAACAGAACATAAATAAATTACCCCAAAAGGGTGAGAAAAGTGTAGGTGTCAATGAATGCATTCTTGTCAGCTATGATTATATATTAAATTTTAATATATACCTGTTTAAAATAGTTTATGATAATACTACTTAAAAGACTACAGAAATTAATCACTTACAATTCATGTAATTTTTCACAAGTCATTATTTTATCAATCTACATTTAAAAATCAGATGTTTCTGAAGATACATTTATAGTCTGGATATACTTTTAATTCAATGGAACCTGTCAATATATAGATAGATTCACATTTTCAGGTAGTGGTTTTATTTATTTAATTTTTTTAACTTTTATTGTCAACTGAGTGAAGGTTTACAGAGCAGATCATCAGTTTTACATTCAAGAAATTAAAAATTGTGTTTCATCTCAGTGATTGCAATCTCCTCCATATAGCACTATATGTGATTCCTCCCGGTGATTCTTATTTGTATTCCATCTTCCTTCCAAACTCTTCTGAACTTTTTACTTAGATAAACATTGCCCTTTGGGTCTTGAGTGGCTGACCATTTCCATGATGAGTATACCTTACTAGTGTTGTTGTCTCCTACAATACCTATCTTCTGCATGACTGAAAATTGGTCCATGAACGTGAGTTTCAACCCAGACCTGAAAGGTGGTCAAGGGCCATAGTTTCAAGTTTCTCCAATTTCTTTCTGATCAGAAGCCAGGTCTTTTTATAATTTCTAGATTTGTCCCACATTTTCTTCAACTCTACCTGGGACCTTCTAACATGATCTACTCTAAATCAGTTGGTAGTGGAAGCCAGGAACCATCTAGTTCTTCTGGTTTCAGGGTCATGAAGACTGATGTTCAGGTGTTCCATTAGTCTTTTGGACTTGTTAATTAAAATATCTTCAGTTTTCACAACCCTTGTTTCTTCTGCACATGGAGATAGTAATAGTTGCACCTTAGATGACCACTCATGAATTTTTAAGATTCCAGACAGGTATTAGTCACCAAAGTAGTATGTAGAACACTATCTCTTGGGGCTATGTTATGCCAACTGACCATGGTGTTCCCTGAGACTTTGGACCTGAATCCCCAGCACCACCAACTAATTGCTTCAAAATGTTTGTCAATGCCTGAGAATTTTTCATCATTTTTCTCCCTGAATGCTTCATCACTGAAAGTGTGGTAACTCAGTAAGATAAGCATTGTACTGAAACCACAAGATCAGCAATTTGAGTCCACCAGCTGCTCTGCAAGAGACAGGTAAGACTTTCTGCTCCTGCAAAGATTTATAATGCTGAAATCCTATACAGAGTTGCTAAGAGTCAGAACTGACTGGATGGCACTTAACAACAACAACCTGCTCCACCACATTCATAGGCATGTTTACGTAAAAGGTAAGTACCAATGTACAGGTATTCTCTTTCAAACCCTTATATATTTGTGTATGTACTCCACTCTCCCTTCTGTATTCATTCAGTCTGTGTATCTGTCCATGTCAAAAAAGTCTTTTGATGCCCCCTTAGACTCTGTTGTGCAGGGGTGTGCATTTCATAGTATGTACCTCTATCCCCTTTAACAATTGTCCTCCCAATGTTTTCACCAATCTTTGTCATTCTTGGGTTGTTTATTGCCTTGTTTATTGCCTTCCCATCACCCAAATTGGCATGTGTCTGCCCTCTAGCCAGTTAATTACTTTCTCTTCCCTCTCACCTCTGGTAACCATCAAAGAATGTCTATATATATATTTCATGTTTAAAGTATATATATATACTTTAAAATCTTCTCTTGAATTTTCACAATATTAGTCTCATACAGTATTTGTCCTTTTGTGATTGACAAATTTCATTCAGCATTATGTCCTTCAGTTTCATCCATGTTATGAGGTGTTTTGCAAATTCATTGTTATTTTTCAATACTGTCTAGTATCCTATTGTGTGCACGCACCAAAGTGTGTTTATCCATTCTTCCACTGATGGTCTTTAGGCTGTCTCCAGCTTTTTGCTTTATAGATAAAGTTGCAATGAATGAACATGGATGTGCTTATATCTACTTGTGTCATGGCTCTTATTTCTTGGGGAAATATACCAAGTAGAGGAATTACTGAATCATACAGCATTGCTATTTCCAACTTTTTAAATAAGCACCATACCATTTTCCATAGCAGTTGTATCATTTTATAATCCCACCAGCTGTTTAGGAGGATTCCAGTCTCTTCATACCCTCAACAGAATTTTTTTTTTTCTTTTCTGTGTTTTTGAACTTGCTATCAATGCCTGAGTGAAATTATATCTTATTGTTGTTTTGATTTGCATCACTCTAATTGCTAATGATCATGAACATTTCTTTACATGTTTGTTGGCCACTTGAATGTCTTTCTTGGTGAAGTGTCTGTTCATGTCCTCTACCATTTTTTAATTGTGTTATTTGCCTTTTCCTTGTGAAGTTGTTGAACTTATCTACACATTTTAGAGATCAGTCCCTTGTCTGATATGTTCTTGCTTAAGAAAAAGAAAGCCCAGTCTGTGGGTTTTTTAATCTCTTGATGAAATCTTTTGATGCATGAAAGTTTCTAATTTTTAGTAGGTCTCAGTCATCTAGTTTGTCTTTTGATGTTGTTGTGCTTTTAGTTCTGTTTGATAGTATATTAAAGCCATATATCAGAGTCAATCTCTTTAGAGATATAAGCAAGATTAAAACAAACTGACAAGCAAAGATGGGGGGGAAGAGATAAGTTCCATGAAGATCTCTTAGAAACAGAAACTTTGTCTAAGAAACTTTGTCAAAGTGACGAAAACATTTCTCCATAACTAATACGGAGAGAAAGCCTTCCCTTAGTGTGAGCACTCTGAATTCAGTCATCTATCCTCCTAAATCATGAGAAAATAAATACCTGTTTGTTAAAGCTTCCCATTTATGATAAGTTTCCTATGTTGTTATTGATTAGTACCATCTAGTTGGTTCTGACTCATAATGACCCTTTATAGGGTTTCTGAGGAGTGGCTGATGGATTTGAAGCACTGACCTTGAGATTAGCAGTCCAGTGCCTAACCTATAGCACCACAATAAGTAAGACAATATAAGAAAGCAAAGTAAGAGTGAAATTTCTTCATGACTTTTGGATTTCAAACATCCTTGAAATGATCATCTTATCTCTCTGTACCTCCTGTGTGACATTATAGGAATAGTACTGGATTGGTAACCAAAGCTCAGCAGTTTAAGTCCTGTACAGTGTCACTATTTGTTGGAACCAACTAGGTAGCACAACATTCATTTCACAATCTATCTGTAGAGGAGCCATAGTAGTGCAGTAGTTAAAGCACTCAGTTGCTAACCAAAAATCCAGCTGGTTTGAACTCCATTGGAGAAATATAGCATATCTTGCTATCAAAAATATTTACAGCCTTAGAAGCCATATGGGAAATCCAACTGGTTTATTTGATGTGTTTATTTACTGTAAACTAGAAAACCCATCACTGCATTGTGAGATATGAAGAAAGACTGAGAAAAAAGTGTCGGTGAGTCCCAAATTGTGGAATCTTGTATCTTGTTAATAGTTTTGGACCATTGAGCAAGCATGAAAACTGAAATGGGCTTAGGTTTAAGGAGACCTGTGCACTGTTTACCTGGCAGAGTTGAGTCCCAGTTCATGGCAAACCTCAAAAACAAAATGGCCATATTAAAGATTTATTTGTAAAGTATGTTTTTTGTTGTTTTGATAACAACATTCTGTGCTTTTACTAATGGTGGTGATGATATGAAAGAAAAAAAAAATCATTGTCATGGACTATATTTCAAATCATAGTAACCCTTATAGGATGGAGTAGAACTGCTCCATATGGTTTCTGAGTCTGTAGTCTGTATGGAAACTGACCACCTTATCTTTCTCCCACAGAGTCACTAAAGTGTTGGAACTATTAACCTTTGGTTAGCTGCCCCATACTTAATAAACATACTGGTTTGAACCACCAACTTTTGAGTTAGCAGTCCAGTGCTTTTCCTACAGATTCATACCAGGAGTATAATAATGATTTTCTTGTTGTTGCTTTGTTTAATGCCATTAAGTTGGTTCCAATTCAGTGACCCTGTATAGAGTTTCAAGGTTGTAAATCTTTACTGGAACAGAAAGCCTCATGTGTGTCATGAGGAGTGACTGGAGGATTTGAACCACCAACCTTGTGGTTTGTATATAATGATAGCAAGTATTATATTTATATCATATTTGATTGTTGTTGTTCTTTTTAACATGGCCTTTTCTTTGGGTATATAATATAATGTGAATGTGCCACGAAAAAAAAAAAAACACATGGTGAGTTATAAAAATTTCAGTAAATCATTCTTTTATGTGGCTTTTGTGGTAGACAATTACATTTCCAGTGTTAACTTATACTAATATTGAATTGCTTTTTACACTAAGTTTTTAAAAATAAATGTGGAAACTACTATCTCTACCACGAAGCACAATTTTTCCAGGCACTAGAAAAACATAATCAAAGAACACCTGCTCTGCTTTGGCTTGAGGCTAATTATGCTCACTTGAAATAAGAGTGAGTCATCTTATTCATATCCTATCTAATTTCCCAGAGATCTATACAGAGAGCTGGTGTTTCAGATGTGGCATGTGTTAACAAATAAAATGTTTTTTAAAACAAAAGTTAACCTTCCTTGTGTAAATGAAGCCCATAGAAATGTCCCTATCTTTGAAAGATATTTAAAACTAAATTTAATGACTTGTTAAAAGATGGGAGTAACAACATAAACAATACAGAGATAGAAAATTTATTTGTATTTCCCCTGGTAGATTGTTTAATATATTGATATTTGTACCAGATGATTAGGCCATTCATTTCCAGAAAATTAACATAGCTTTGCTGAAGAGCTCAAAAAAAAGTGTCAAATAAATGGAATATAACATGGATCATATTGTAAAGTGCTTATTGAATACTCACTATGTCCTGATCTTTTAATGATAAGAGAAAGATTATGACTTCAAGCATGACCACTACCTCTTCTACCCACAACACTTAAATTTGAACTGGAAATATATCATCACACTGTCTGATAGAATATGGAAAATTTCTGAGAATTGCAGGAACTGTGGTTCTAGCTCAACAGATGCTATTGGAAACACTATACTGAGTAGCTGTGGGTCATAATCCACCCCACAGCATTTCAATAAGTAGCAAAACTCAGAGGGGCCTGAAACGGAGTAAGAACATTACAGACTAACTGAAGAAGCAGGGAGGGCAGGGCATGCTGGCGGCTAGGGTTAAGGCATAGTGAAGGTCACCATCAAAAGTGGCCCAGAATTCCAAGCAGAAAGGAGGCAAGACAGAGCTCTGGGATTCGGACCCACAAAGATAGTAGTGATTTGTAGGCTTGTAGCCTGTAGAATTTGGAGTGGAGGTGGGAGGTCATGTACCCTTGAGTTCGCCAGCCAGGCTCGGAGTCCTGGGCCCACTTCCTGGGCTAGACAGAGTGGCTGGACTAAAGAGGGGCCACAGAGACACCGCGGAAATGCTCCATAGGAACATTTAAGGGGGGGGGAGAAGGGTGCATGGTGTGCTTTGCTGATTTTATCTTAC
>NW_006408600.1:5720740-5721965 GCF_000296735.1 Chrysochloris asiatica | reverse complement strand
TTTTAATAAGAATTTGTTTCCCTCTTTCTCCCATTTTTGTTTTTGCTTCTGATCCTGATTTTGTTTTTGATTTTTACCCAACTTCAGTTGTTTGGCTGTTACATAGCCTTCCTTTTGATTTTGGAGGACTTTTTGTCTCCCTATATTACACAAGAAGAGTCAGCAACCACTGCCAAAAAGCCAAACTGAAATCACACCTTATAAAATACCAAAACCCAGGCAAGAACCAATACCAGCAGACATATACTAAGGAAAAAGGTAACACCTGTGAAAGTCACTCTGAGTTAAGCAATAAGAAGAGGGAAAAGAGAAGACCACACCCTGATCCACATCTCCCTGGAAACAATCATAAAGCATAAAAAAAGTACCAAAATACATACTCACTTAAGTATTAGGGTCACAGATAAACAGTAAACATGCCCAAGAAGCAAAAACAGATGACCATATCAGCACATGTCCAGAAAAAAGATAAAATATCTGAGACAAATAACCTAGAAGTAGACCTGGAATCCATTATGGAAGGAGAGCAGGCCCTGGAAATGCCTGAGAAAGAATTCAGAAAAATGATTATGAAATGTTTCAAAACACTCTACAATGGAGTTGAGAAAAATAAGGAAGAAGTCAGGAAAGTGCTACAAGAGTAATCAAGCAAGATAGATACAGCATTGGAAGCAATTCAAAACCTACAGAAAGAGGTCCAAACAATCAATAACAAAATGGCAGAAATAGAAAACGTTCTGCAAGGGCAGAGGAATAGAATAGATGAGATGGAAGGAATAATCAGTGAGCTGGAAGACAGGTCTTTCAATACCACTAAGAAAGAAGAACAAACACAAAAAAGGATACAAAATTCTGAAGATGGTATAAAATTCATGCTGGACAACATGAACAGGAATGACTTAAGAACTATTGGCATTCCTGAGCAAGAAGAATCACACAAGTCCACAGAGGAAATAGTCGAAGAACTACTGGAAGAAAATGTCTCCAACATTCTGAAAAACGAAAAAATAAACGTACAGGAGGCTCAATGAACTCCAAGAAGGGCAGACCCCAAAATAAAATAACCAAGACATATCATAGTCAAGCTCTCCAAACTCAAAGAAAGGACACACTTCTGAAAGCAGCCAGAGAAAACAGAAAGGTCACATACAAAGGCAAGCAAGTCAGATTAAGCTCAGATCTCTCAGCAGGAGCCATGCAAGCGAGAAGGCAATGGGGAGACATA
>NW_006408600.1:5719241-5720640 GCF_000296735.1 Chrysochloris asiatica | reverse complement strand
CAACAAAATGTGCAAAGATCTGGAATCAGAAAACCAAAAATGAAGAACACGCTCAGCATTTCTCAAGCTGGGGGAACTGAAGAAAAAATTCAAGCCTTAACTTTTGTTATTTAAAGATTCTCTGATCAAATATTGAATGATGCAGAAAGCATCAAAAGAAGATAAAAGGAATCCACAGAGTCACTGTACCAAAATTAAATGGTTAATGTTCAACCATTTCAAGAGGTAACATATGATCAAGAGCCAATGATACATAGGGAGGAAATCCAAGGTGCATTGAAGGAATTGGCAAAGAACAAGGCACCAGGAATCGATGGAATAAAAATTGAACTCTTTCAAGAAAGTGAGGAGGCACAGGAGGCACTCACTCATCTCTGCCAAGAAATTTGGAAGACAACTATCTGGCCTACTGACTGGAAGAGACCTATATTTGTGCCCATTCCAAAGAGAGGTGACCCAACCGAATGCGGAAATCATTGGACAGTCTCTTTGATTTCCCATGTGAGTAAAGTTTTGCTAAAATTAGGCTTGGTGCATAATAAATAAGAATTTGAGTAGCCTTATTTTTTCAGACCCCTCCCTTTTGTGATACCAATCCTTAGATAATTCAATCTATAGCAGAATCTGAGAAATGAGGCTGATGGTATTCAGTTTTGAACGTATTTGAACTTACTCTGTGACAGGTATTTTATTAAGTAAAGGAAAGAATTTTCAAAATATGAAATCTCTGGCCTTTCATAGTTTTTATTGTAGTATTAGCATTTTATTTGCATAATACACATGTATTGAATTTACTCAAATTTATCATTACCTGAAAACGCTTTTTGGAGAATTTTCCTTTCTGTGTTATTCCTGTTAGGTATTTGAAAGAATGAAATGTTCAGAAATAACTACTTGAGATTGAATAAGTATATACTGAGTGATTTTCTGATTATATTTTAAAAATATTGTTCTCAGAATCATGTACATATTTGTATAAACTAACTGCACATATTTATTATGTATGTTTCAAACATAAGAAATGCCATTAAAGTCCATGGTGTAAATATATAGTAATTTTGAAAATTATTTATCTAGAAACCTCAAGAGCTTTTTACTGCTGTTTCATCTGTCAGTTAGACTTGTTTTAGTGATATAAGTAATAGTTATGTGATGTTGTTGCATAAAGTAACCATGAAATATGTACAATTTGCTGGTAAGAATGATGAAATAAAGAATCATATTTGAATGCATATCTTGATCATTGTGTGTAACCCTACAAGTACTAATTGGGCTCTTGCTTATTCTTTTATATATAAAATGTATACATCCATTTAAAATATTTTTTAAAAAATTTTTCTTTAAAGCAATTTATGCTTCACATTTTAAAAGTGAAGAGATAAAAACAGTCTTGTAAATT